>NC_069501.1:604855288-605032788 GCF_027579735.1 Bombina bombina
GCTCCAATGGGAGCCTCATTTTCATGCTGGCAGCCATGGCAAACAACCTAGAGGGGTAATTTGCACAGCGTTGGGCAGGAATAAATAAATATATATAGTTGTATGTATATATATACAGTATATTTATGTGTTTATATGTGTATATATTAAAACATAAATATATATGTATATAAGCATATACATATATATTTATAGAGAAAACACAGTCCCCCATTGACCTCGATGTAAAGGCACTTACACATCCCCTTACTTTAACCCCTTATAACTACTTCGTGCAGATTTAAAAAAAAAAAAAAAGGATGATCATATTTATATTTTAATGTATTTGGGGGCAATTTGGGGACCTTTTATATTTAAACAGAGGCCTAACCTCTGGTTAATTGCGCTTAGGGCAAAGTGAATCCGCAAGCTTGCGGTAGCATTAACCAGCCACTTGTAATGGCCGATTATTTCATGTGCTCCCGTAAATGGGCAAATTTAGCCGTTTGCGGGTGCACAGTAAGGTAGCGCTCCATTTGTATACCTTAACCAGGAACAATAAGGCAGAGAAAAGAAAGAAGATGGCAAAAGAATAAGAAAAAGAGAGAAGCAGGTACTATGGGTAAAGAAGACACCACACCTCAGCGGTAGGCTATAGTGTATATAAAATGACTACTGCAAAGACAAACATTAAAGAATATTATATTATGTTATACTTTGTATCTTATAAGTATGTATCCTTATTTACTTTTAACTATAACTATATATTATGTATCTTTATTGTATCAAACAATACTATAATTCGTTGTTAATCATGAACTCTGTACAACTCTGTTGAACTCTCTAGCCACAAGCAAGAAATGCTGACCACACAGGCAAAAGGAGAACTATACATTACAAGTGTACTTTAGGATTCCTATTGTAATGTCAAATCTACTTTTAAACATATCAGAAACGCTGAGTAGGATACATCTGTTATTCAACCTTAAGAATTAGCTAAGGATTATGTGTTTCAATGTATGTCTATATAGTATATAAACTCAATGTGTCTCTAAAATAAACAGAGCTGCTTTTACACTGCATCTCAACGTGTCTGTGTGAATTTAGTTCTCCAAGCGCTTGGAAGGAGAGAGAGAGAGAGGGAGGAGAGAGAGGAGAGAGAGGAGAGAGAGAGAGGAGAGAGAGAGAGGAGAGAGAGGAGAGAGAGAGAGGAGAGGAGAGAGAGGAGAGAGAGTGAGGAGAGAGAGGAGAGAGAGGAGAGAGAGAGAGGAGAGGAGAGAGAGGAGAGAGAGTGAGGAGAGAGAGGAGAGAGAGTGAGGAGAGAGAGAGGAGAGAGAGTGAGGAGAGAGAGGAGAGAGAGTGAGGAGAGAGAGAGGAGAGAGAGGAGAGAGAGGAGAGAGAGAGAGGAGAGAGAGTGAGGAGAGAGAGAGAGGAGAGAGAGGAGAGAGAGGAGAGAGGAGAGAGAGAGGAGAGAGAGAGGAGAGAGAGAGGAGGGAGAGAGAGAGAGAGAGAGGGGAGAGAGAGAGAGAGAGAGAGTCTTAAAGCTGCAGTCTTAAAGGGTCCCTGGTTCTAGAAATAAGCCTTTTCAAAGGGACAGTCAGCACCAAAATTGTTATTGTTTAAAAAGATAGATAACGCTTTTACTACCTATTCCCCAGCTTTGCACAACCAACATTGTTATATTAATATACTTATTAGCATTTAAATCTCTAAATTTCTGCCTGTTTCTAAGCCACTACAAGACAGTCTCTTATCACACGCTTTTTTATTTTTCACAACAGGAGACTGCTAGTTCATGTGGGCCATATAGATAACATTGTGCTCAAGCCCATGAAGTTGTGCACAGCACAGCACTAATTGGCTAAAATACAAGTCAATAGATAATAAATAAAAAGTCATGTGACAAGGGGACTGTCAGAAGAGGCTTAGATACAAGGTAATCACAGAGGTAAAAAGTATATTAATATAACAGTGTTGGTTATGCAAAACTGGGGAATGGGTAATAAAGGGTTTATCTATCTTTTTAAACAATAAAATTTTTGGAGTTGACTGTCCCTTAAAGGGCTAGATTACAGGTGGTTTGCAAACATTTGCGCATGGGTTTTCGCAATCGTTTGCATGCAGGTAAAATTGTGTTCATATTACAAGTTGAGCACAATCGCGTTTTACGCTAGAATCATTACCGTGATCTCAGAGCTGTGGTTAACTGTTACGCGAGTCAAAAAAGTGTCACAAAACAGATCAAAAATACATTGCAAAGTGTCTAATAAAATTATATTGCACAAAAAAGTTATAAGGGCTCAAAGATATGAGATCTCAGGTGTTAGAAAAATAAGGCAGGCAAAGGGCTTTATCATAATACAATAATAACTATATTTAATCTGCCCACCCACATTCCTGCCACTATAATAAAGTTATTAATTCCTATTCTGCCGCTCCCCCACACCACCGCCACTAACTAAACCTATTAACCCCTACACTGCCAGCCCCCCATATTGCCACTACTAAACAGATTAACCCCTAAACGGCCAGCCCACCCACATTGCCTCTAATAAATTAAACTATTAACCCCTAAAACTATCATTCCCTAACTTTAAATTAAAATTACAATATTCCTATCTTAAAATAAATAAAAACTTACCTGTGAAATAAAAAAAAACTAAGTTTAAACTAACAATTAACCTAACCTTACTATTATACTAAAATTAAAATAACTACCAATTACAAAAACTAAATTACACATTAAAAAAACCTACTAAACACTACTAAAAAAATTTAACCTAATCTAATAGCCCTATAAAAATAAAAAAGCCCCCCAAAATAAAAAAAACCTAGCCTACAATAAACTACCAATAGCCCTTAAAAGGGCCTTTTGTAGGGCATTGCCCTAAAGAAATTAGCTTTTACTTGTAAAAAATACAGACTCCCCAACAGTAAAACCTACCACCCAACCAACCCCCCCAAATAAAAAACCTAAGCTACCCATTGCCCTGAAAAGGGCATTTGTATGGGCATTGATCTTAAAAGGGCATTCAGCTCTTTTACATTGCCCTTAAAAGGGCATTCAGCTCTTTTAAAAAAGCCCAAACCCTAATCTAAATAAAAAACACAAAAAAACACCCCAAAAAAAGTTTTAAAAAAACCTAACACTAACCCCCAACGATCCACTTACAGTTTCTGAAGTCTGGACATCCAGGCGGCAAGAAGTCTTCATCCAGGCGGCAAGGTCTTCATCCATCCAGACGGCATCTTCTATCTTCATCCAGGCGGAATCTTATATCTTCGTCCCGGTGGTACGGAGCGAGTCCATCCTTGAAGACATCCAGCGCCGGCCGTCCTCTTTATATGGTCACCGCCGTACCCTGAATCTTCAATGCAAGGGAGCCTTTGCAAAATGGCGTCCCTTCCATTCCTATTGGCTGATTTAATTTTTGAAATTCAAATCAGCAAATAGGATGAGAGCTACTGAAATCCTATTGGCTGTTTAAATCAGCCAATAGGATGAGGGCTACTGAAATTCTATTGGCTATGCAAATCAGCCAATAGAATTTCAGTAGTTCTCATCCTATTGGCTAATTTAAACAGCCAATAGGATTTCAAATTTGTTTCCACCGAAGCTTCATTTTTGAAAGCCCAAGAAGAGGAGACAGCCCTAGTGGAATGAGCTGTAATTCTCTCAGGAGGCTGATGCAGTCAGTGACGTGCAGTGACGTCAGAGGCTGGTGAGGCAGTGGCTAGGATACGCCTTCATTCTTTAGATATCCTTTGTTGAAGAAATAGCAATGCGCATGGGTGAGCCAATCACATGTGGTATCTATGTGCAGCCACCAATCAGCAGCTACTGAGCATATTTAGATATGATTTTTAACAAAGGATATCAAAAGAATGAAAAAAAAATAGATATTAGATGTAAATTGGAAAGTTATTTAAATTTGCATATGGGATTGATATGGGTTTCATGTCCCTTTAAATGGTGTCTTGGAAAACTGGTCAACTTAGTAAACATCTGATTTTAGTCTAAAAGGATTGTAACAGAAACTCTTGCCAGATAACACAAGGCTTGCTCTGATTATGAGATCTAGAAATCCATGCCCATTAAAATATGTTTAAAACATACTTTTTACTTTAATGCTGCAAATTATGCTTATAGATTCTTTCATTATGCAGTAAATATAAAAATGTCTTGATCCAGTGGCGGCTGGTGAAATTTAAAGATGGTGGGGCGCTTTGCCTCACCCCTTTAAATAAAGCCACACCATCAGGTGGCACTATCAATTCATTAATTAAATAAATAAAAGGTAGACAGAAACATAGAAAAGCATTCGGGGGGGAGAGGGAGAGACAGACGGGGGAGAGAGACACAGAGGGTTAGAGAGAGAGAGAAAGAGAGAGAGACACAATCACACACAGAGGGTTAGAGAGAGAGAAAGAGAGAGAGACACAATCACACACAGAGGGTTAGAGAAAGAGAGAGACACACACAATCACACACAGAGGGTTAGAGAGAGAGAAATAAAGAGAGAGAGAGACAATCACACACAGAGGGTTAGAGAGAGAGAAAGAGAGAGAGACACAATGATTCAATCACATACAGAGGGTTAGAGAAAGAGAGACACAATCACACACAGAGGGTTAGAGAGAGAGAGAGAAAGAAAGAGACACAATCACACACAGAGGGTTAGAGAGAGCGCGAAAGACACAATCACACACAGAGGGTTAGAGAGAGAGAGAGAGAGAGACACAATCACACACAGAGGGTTAGAGAGAGAGAGAGAAAGAGAGAGACACAATCACACACAGAGGGTTAGAGAGAGAGAAAGAGAGAGAGAGACACAATCACACACAGAGGGTTAGAGAGAGAGAGAAAGAAAGAGAGAGACACAATCACACACAGAGGGTTAGAGAGAAAGAGAGAGAGAGACACACAATCACACACAGAGGGTTAGAGAGAGCGCGAGAGACACAATCACACACAGAGGGTTAGAGAGAGAGCGAGAGACACAATCACACACAGAGGGTTAGAGAGAGAGAGAGAAAGAGAGAGACACAATCACACACAGAGGGTTAGAGAGAGACACAATCACACACAGAGGGTTAGAGAGAGAAAGAGAGAGAGAGAGACACAATCACACACAGAGGGTTAGAGAGAGAGAAAGAGAGAGAGAGACACAATCACACACAGAGGGTTAGAGAGAGAGAAAGAGAGAGAGAGACACAATCACACACAGAGGGTTAGAGAGAGAAAGAAAGAGAGAGAGAGACACAATCACACACAGAGGGTTAGAGAGAAAGAGAGAGAGAGAGAGAGAGAGACACAATCACACACAGAGGGTTAGAGAGAGAGAGAGAGACACAATCACACACAGAGGGTTAGAGAGAGACACAATCACACACAGAGGGTTAGAGAGAGACACAATCACACACAGAGGGGTTAGAGAGAGAGAGAGAGACACACAATCACACACAGAGGGTTAGAGAGAGACACAATCACACACAGAGGGTTAGAGATAGAGAGAGAGAGACACAATCACACACAGAGGTTTAGAGAGAGACACAATCACACACAGAGGGTTAGAGAGAGACACAATCACACACAGAGGGTGAGAGAGAGAGAGAGAGAGAGAGAGAGACACACAATCACACACAGAGGGTTAGAGAGACACATAAGAGATGAGAGAGTCTGAGGGGGGAGGAAGAGAGACAGAGAGAGAAAGAGACCATGGGGGAGAACAACACATAAGGAGAGAGATGGATAGAGAGAGAGACACACACACACACACACACACATACAAGGGGGGGGGAGAGGGACCACTGCATTTTTAAGTAATAAAACAGCAAAGCTACAGAGACTAAGTGAGACTATAACTAAATGAGACCATACATTAGTGTGCAGTACAGAGGCAAGCTGCTAAGTTAGTGGGTGTAAAGTTTGAGTAAACAAAATACAAAAACGATCCTTTGCTGTAAAAGAGTAAAAAAAACACTAAACCACATTCATTAAATTATCATTTTCACAAACAGAATCCTTTTCAGTAAAATCTTACTTTAATAAGATGGGGCTGAAACAGTGCTCTCTGTGCCTCTCTTCCTGCTCTGTAAGGATTCAGGAAGTGACAGTGGCACATTCCACTGCACTTAGAGGGGAAGAACAGAACTCTCTTTTTCACTTTAGCAAAGCTAGCAGGTTCACAGGACAGCAACAAAATAAATGAAAGTTGTTTTTTTCCGTTTTTGTTTTATTTTATATCATTTAACATCCAGCCCCAACTTTAAGTTCCATTTACTAATGCCTCTCACTGGATTGGTTCAGCCCAAATAGGACTGCCTCAAATAAGCAGTTAATGGGCCATGCAATGATCTTACCCACTTTCATCCAGTAGATGGCGCAGCATGTTGTGTAATGGTGGGCAGACCTGCTTGTGCCTCTTCATTGCACAACATATAGCTGTGAAAAAAAAAATGCTGGGGAAAAAAAATACAATTTTTTTTTTTTTTAAAGTCAATAAAAAAAAATATATTTTTGCCCATATGAGAGGTGAAGCACTGCCTCACCTGCCTCTAGTGACTGCACATCACTGAGGGGTGTATTAAGGCATAGGCCAACAAGGCCTGTACCTAGTGCGGCAAATTTTGGGGGGCGGCACTTGCTTCTGGCCTCTGCACTAACTATGTGGCAGGCTATAAATTTTTTTTTATTTTGGTGGTTTTCCGCCGAGCAGTTACGTGGCTGGCTTTTCACCTACATGGATTGAAGGAGTCACGCACGTGATCTCCCAGGCGGCAACAGTGAAGCACAAGCTGAATTAAATACTATGAGCGGGCTTTTAAGAGAGGGGGAGGAGCTGCAGTTAAATTTGTGTTAAAGTACCCAGAGAAAACACATGCAGGTAGGTGCGGTGTCAGTGACAGAATGAGCATCCGACTCTGTTGAAATTGTAAGTGTTAACACGCAAGCTTGTCACAAGGTTTTTAGATGTTATTTCTCTGCCAATTGAGATCCGTTCTCCTCTATGCATTGCATTCCTATTCTGTTGTCAGCACACAGTCTTCAGTCAGTGTATATCACATCTACAGTCTCTGCCCACAGCACCATTCAGCATTTAAGCAGTGGTTCTGGCAGTGATAAAGCTATGAGAAACCTTAGAAATCAGGGGTGAGCGTGGACCCCAAGGCCAATAGTATAGGGGTTTAATCAGAGCCAGTGATAAGTGTATGATCCCCGCCCTCCATTACCAGAAGCGTTACTTATCTGCTTGTTTACGATCCATTGCAATGTAGAAAGAGCACAGGGAAGCAAACACTGCTTATTTCCCTGTCCAGTCAGTCCCTTATTCTCTGCAGGGAGCTTGACAGCCCTGCAAATGTGTAATTCTTTGAATCCTGCATGGGCAGATGGAGGTAGAAAAAAAAATGCGTCCCTGAGGTGTAGGGAGATTCTTATTAGCATCCTGCTTCAGACACGGTCTGAATTAGTGCCCTGCTTCATACACTGGGTCTGAATCAGGGCACTAAATTGGTTAAAACAGTTCTACTACGACTCCTTTTGTAGAGGTAAGCTGAGATTCTTCTCTCCCTGCTGCACATTTGTGTGTGATCATGTGACATCTGTTGCACAGGGAAGCTTGCGGTTTGGGAGAGAAGGCAGAGTATGTTTTCACAGCCTGTCAGCCTCTAAAATATCCTTTTTTACTGCGAGTCAAGACCTTGCACTTGAGTGTCAGGAGGTCAGATTTTACACACATTGGGCTGTACTAGAGAGGGGGCACATTACGGTCCTGCAGATAGAATAGTCAAACAGCCCATCTCTTAACTTTACTTCTCTGATAACTCTTGCCCTCTGTCAGATATGTGGAACTAACACTGTATTAATTGACTAATTGTGTCATAACCTGCATAACAGTCACATAAAATCTCTGTGAATTATTTGAAAGGTTTGCAAGTTTTTTTTCTTTTCATTAAAATGTTATGTTATTTTAAGTCACTGTAACCATATATTTATATTTTTGGTTTATTAAAATTGTGCTGAATTGACCATGACACATGTATGTGAGTGTGTGCCAGCTTGAGTATTTCTATGTATGAATATAATTAGGCGTGTGTGTGTGTCTCAGTAGAAGTGGGTATATATGTGACTGTGTGTGTTGTGTGATTGTGTGTTTCTTTAAGAGTGTGTATGCTCCTTTAAGTGGATGTGTGCTCCTTTAAGTTTGTGTGAGTGTATGTGTGACCATGTGCCTGTGTTCCTTTAAGCATGTGTATAAGTGACCATGTGTTTCCTTTAAGTGGGGTTTTTAAAACTGTGTGTATGTATACCTGGATATGTGTTCTATTAAGCAGTTGTATGTGTTCTTGTAAATGGGTGTTTTTGTGACTGTGTATGTAAGACTCTGTGCTTGTACTTGCAAGTAAGTGTAACCCTTTGTGTGTGTCCTGACCCTACTCCAAGAGTAGCCCTTAGATTCACACCAATAAAGGTATTTACGCCATACCTTATGGTAAATTTACAAGTATCAGGCTTGGAAGCCTGAAGCATGGTATCAATTAATGATTCAGAAAACCCACGCTTAGCCAGAACTAAGCGTTCAATCTACAATCAGTCAGCTTGACAGAAACAAGATTTGGCTGGTGGAAAGGACCCTGAGTTAGAAGGTCCTTCCTCAGAGGTAACTTTCAAGGAGGAATAGATGACATCTTCACTAGGTCTGCATACCAGATCCTGCGAGGCCATGCAGGAGCTATTAAAATTACAGATGCTCTCTCCGGTTTTATACGAGCAATGACTTGTGGAAGGAGCGCAAATGGAGAAAACAGGTATGGCTAGACTGAAATCCCAAGGAACGGCCAGAGCATCTATCAGGGCAGCCTGAGGATCTCTTGACCTTGAACCGTACCTTGGAAGCTTGGCATTCTGACGAGACGCCATCAGATCCAACTCCGGCACCCCCCACTTGAGGGTTAACCTGGAGAAAAGGTCTGTCTGCTCAGAAAATCCGCCTCCCAGTTGTCCACTCCTGGAATGTGGATGGCAGATAGAAGACAATTGTGAGCTTCTGCCCACTGAATAATCTGAGTCACCTCCTTCATGGCCAAGGAACTCCGAGTTCCTCCCTGGTGGTTGATGTAAGCCACTGAGGTGATGTTGTCTGAATGGAACCTGATAAACCGGGCTAAGGACAACTGAGGCCAAGCCATCAGAGCATTGAAGATCACTCTCAACTCCAAGATGTTTATGGGGAGAGAAGACTCCTCCCAGGTCCATAGGCCCTGAGCCTTTAACAAGTCCCAGACTGCTCCCCAGCTAAGCAGGCTGGCGTCCGTGGTCACAATCACCCAGGAGGGTCTCTGGAAGCATGTACCCTGAGACAGATGATCCTGAGAAATCCACCACAAGAGAGAGTCTCTTGTCAACTAGTCCAGATCTATCCTCTGAGACAGATCTGAATGGTCTCTGTTCCATTGTCTGAGCATGCGTAATTGCAGAGCTCTCAAATGAAATTGAGCAAAGGGAATGATGTCCATGGAAGCGAACATCAGACCAATTACCTCCATGCATTGAGCCACTGATGGCCGAACAGTAGACTGTAGCGAGAGGCAAGAAGAGAGGTTTGAATTTTCTGATCTCCGTCAGAAAAATCTTCATAGATAGGGAATCTATGATGGTCCCTAAGAAACACACCCTTGTAACTGGAACAAGGGAACTCTTCTCCAGATTCAGTTTTCATCCATGGGAACGTAGAAAAAAGACAAGATCTCTCTATGAGAGTTTGCTTGTTGAAAATATGGCGCCTGAATTAATTTGTCGTCCAGGTAAGGCACCACCGTAATTCCCTGAGACCTGACAACTGCCAAAAGAGCCCCCAGAACTTTTGAGAAAATTCTGGGAGCTGTGGCAAGGCCAAATGGAAGAGCAACAAACTAAAAGTGCTTGTCTAGAAAATCGAATCTCAGGAACTGGTGATGATCCCTGTGGATGGGAACATGAAGATACGTGTCCTTCAGGTCTATGGTCATCATGAACTGACCCTCTTGGACCAAAGGAAAAATGGAACCAATGGTTTCCATTTTAAAGGACGGTACCCTGAGAAACATGTTGAAACACTTTAGGTCTAAAATGGGTTGAAAAGTTCCCTCTTTTTTGGGAACCACAAACAGATTTGTATAGAATCCTAGACCCTGTTCCCTTACTGGAACTGGAACAATCACTCCCAGGGAGGAAAGGTCTTGTACGCAGCTTAAGAATGCCTCTCTTTTACCTGAAACACAGATAACCTTGAGAGGAGATATTTGCCCCTGGGAGGAAGATTTAAATTCTATTTTGTAACCCTGAGATACAATGTCCACAATCCAAGGATCTGGGACATCTTGACACGCTTGACAAAATAAGGAAAGTCTGCCCCACTTGATCCAATCTGGGACCGGGGGCGGACCCTTCATGCTGACTTAGTCTCAGATGAGGGCTTCTATGATGATCGCTTCCCCTTATTCCAAGTATGATTGGGTCTCCAAGAGGACTTGGACTGCTCCTGCTTGGAGGAGAGAGAGGAAGACTTTTGACCTTTGAAGTTACGAAAGGAACGAAAAGTAGAACTTTGATGTCCCTTAGGTCTATTCTTCTTGTCTTGTGGTAGAAAAGACCCCTTTCTACCCGTAATTTCAGAAATTATTTCCGCCAGACCAGGATCAAACAGGGTCTTACCCTTGTAAGGTAGCGACAGGAGCTTGGACTTGGAGGTAACATCAGCTGACCATAATTTCAGAAACAGAGCCCAGTGGGCTAGAACGGTGAAGCCAGACATCTTGGCTAATGGCTTGCATGTTAGCATCAGAGAAAAAGGAATTGGCTAGTTTGAGAGCCTTAATCCTATCTTGGATCTCCTCCAAGGAGTCTCCACTAAAATCAATTCAGACAAAGCATTGCACCAATAAGACACTGCACCTGCTACCATGGCAATACAAACTGTAGGTTGCCATTGTAGACCCTGATGAACATATATTTTCTTCAAATAAGCCTCCAGCTTTTTGTCCATGGGATCATTAAATGAACAGCTATACTCAATAGGGATCGTAGTTCTCTTAGAGTAGAAATAGCCCCTTCTACTTTAGGCAATGAGTGCCATGAATCCCGAATGGAGTCAGCAATAGGTAACATCTTTTTAAAAATAGGAGATGGGGAGAAAGGTATCCCTGGCTTATCCCATTCCTGTGCAATGATCTCTGTCACACAGTCTGGAACAGGAAACACTTCCACAGAGGAAGGTACATCATAGTATTTGTTAAGCTTATTAGATTTCTTAGGGTTGACAGCGACAGAAGAGTCGGAGTCGTCCAAAGTAGCCAGTACCTCCTTTAGCAGTAAATGAAGGTGTTCAAGCTTAAGTCTGAAGTTTACTTCTTCAGCATCAGTCAAAGGATTTATTCTGTCAGAGTCTGAGATTTAACCCTCAGAAGCTAACGAGGTATCCTCCTCATCAGACTTATGAGGGAAGTCGACCTGTGCAGCAGCAGGCGGGACAGACACCTTACACTCAGAAAAATGTATAGATTTCCTCTTGCGCTTCCCCTTCATGGGAAAAGCAGATAAAGCCGCTGATACCGCAGAGGATATCTGTGCAGCAAAATATGATGGCAAATAAACTCCTCCAGGAGACTGAGAGGAACTGCAGGGCACTGTATGTGAAGTCGTTGAGGCTTGGCACGTTTGAGGAGAAAGCTGTGGCACCGCCTGAACAGCATTATCCTGAGAGACATTAGGCTCAGTAAAAAGTAATTCTTTACATTTTTAATGTTTTATCTAAACATGAGGAACAAAATTGCATAGGTAAAACAATTTGGGCCTCCAAACATAATAAGCATTTATCAAAAGGACTCCTGTTCATTATCCATAGCTGAAAAGGCCCCAAAAGTAAGGAATGTTACTTTAAGAAAATGTTTTTGCTACAAAACTCTAGGCAAATAATCAAAAATACACCTCTACACCTCAGAAGCTGAGGTGCCCTACCGTAACCCTCAGAGACTGAATGAACAAAGGACTCTCCAGTCGGACAGACGATATCTCACAGCTGCAACGAAGATGAAAACTCACAGAAATGACACCCCTCTGCTCAGATTCAGAAGCGGAAAATCAGGAGGTCACGTGAGCGGCAAGAAAAGAAACTGCACAATAAGTAAAAAGCACGCGTTTCCTACTCTGAGGTAAAAATTGGATTAACCGTTTAAAACATTCCCACATAAATTCTTTAAAAGTTAAAATAATATAGCCATAAGTTCAGAAGCCATCCGAAACCTATTAGGAAGGCTGTTAACCCATTAGTCTCTTACGCATACAAATAGTGCCTGCAATCTGCCTCAAAGAATCATTACTAAAAGATTATAAATGACCCATAAAATTAATGCAGAGTTAAAATGGATAGTGCAAGTCTCCAGTACCTAGAAGACAAATAGCACTTACCTGCATTTGCAGCTGTCAGGCAGGAAGACAGCTCACAAGGCGTGAAAGGACACATACTGCTTACAGAGACCTGTAGAAAAAGAGACAACAGAGTAGCCAACTCTGTCTTTCTATACGAAGGGCAGCAAATATGTTAGAAAAACGGGGAAGGACCCCCTCACCACTTTCTAACTGCTTAAAAGCCACAACTACTCTTACTTAAGAGATTGACGTGGACAAAGCTAAACCTAAATCCTTGCTCGCAGGGAAAAGTACCCGAAAAAGGAATAAATATCTTAAGACACCGAACTTCACATACTCCATTGACAGAGGCAAAGAGAATGACTGGGGGATATGGGTAAGGGAAGTGACACTTAACAGCTTTGCTAGGGTTGCTCTTTGCCTCCTCCTGCTGGCCAGGAGTGAATAATCCCACTAGTAATTGGAATTACGTTGTGGACTCTCCATGTTTTAGGAAAGAAATCTATTTTAATCCAGGTTGTAATGCAACAAAATAGGGAAAATGCCAAGGGGGATGAATACTTTTGCTAGGCACTGTATGTTGTGTCATTCTTTGGCACCCATTTTGCCTTGTATTTTGGGGTTGTGTTTTCATGTTTTTCTTTGGTGCCATCTCACAATTGTCACATCATCTTTCAATGCCATCTGGCAGCTCTTGTATCATTCTTTCCGGCGCATTTGTGATGCAATATTTATCACCAATCTTTGGAACGATTTAACCTTTAAATCCCTCTGGATTTTTCTCCATCTTTGCTCTAGTATTGATTTGGTCTTGTTGGTGTGCTTGTTTGTTTACTTATCCTGGACTTTGCCTTCCATTTTGAACTCCCAGTTGCCTAGTGAAGTGAATTTGCTCTTTATTCCGCCTGGGAATTTTTTTCACTGCCTTTATATATATATATATATATATATATATATATATATATATATATATATATACACACACACACTTTTGAGCCATACCATATACATTTTCACCCTTTATATACTCATCATTATACTTTGTTAACAACTGAAATTGTACCTCTTTTCCAGACAAGTAGTAGGCTGAAAGCAGTCCTCCAATGTAACGGATATTAACTTCAAATAATGAAGCTTCGCCATTCTATTAATGAGAATAATTTTTATTAGTGATATTATTAATAATAGTCAGTACAATTCTAGTGAACATTGGAAAGAATAGCTAGATTTTAAGTTGTTATCACTTTTGGAAACATAGATTTTGACAGCAAATAAAGACTAGACAATTTATTTATTCTTCCAATTCTTTAATATAAACTGTAGACTTAATTAATCCTCAGGATAGCCTTATGTAAATCTCATTAATTATTTAACTAATTTTCTAATTTCTTCCTACCACTTTAGCTAGAATCCGGATATGTGTATTTGCTGTTATTTAAAAAAAATTCTGGCACAAATTGTTTTTTAACCTACTTGCCCCCTATTGCAAATTATGACGCCTTATTCTAGTATTTCCTGTTGATTTTGTATAAATCTGTGAAGGTAAATTATAGTGTCCTTTACATCATACAGTGTATATTCCTATATTCCACCAAACTTCCATTATGTTAAAATGTGAAGCTGTACAAGGGGCTAATTGTTCCAAAATTCTCATTTGTTATAAAAAATTGGATTATTTTTATTTTTATCAACATGATCCCAATCTTTCTGAGTCAAACAAAGTTGAGGTTGATAACTCCCACAATATTCGTTCTCCCTATAATGGCACAATTAAGAGCCAATAATGGCTGTTGATTATTGTGTATCTATTACTGTAAGAATGTGGTGACACAAGGATCTAGATATTCTAAATCACAATTATTCAAAACATGATTTTTGGGACTTATGTTTACTGCAAGAAGTTGGGCAATGATCTTGGTTGCTAATAGACAAGAAAGAAACGCAAGCAGGAAACCCAGATAATAAAGGCTTGATTACAGATATAAATCCCATTTAATAAGATTAAATTACTATAACTTGCAATCATAAAAATGTCAGCATGAAATAAAAAGAAAAGTTGTAAGAATAGGATTGCTAAACGTCATTTCTAGATTTTGTGGTCGTGATTTTTGTTTTCTTGCTTTTCTTCAGATCTTGTTAGTTGTATATCACGTATATATGTCTATTGAATACATATATACAGGGAGTGCAGAATTATTAGGCAAGTTGTATTTTTGAGGATTAATTTTATTATTGAACAACAACCATGTTCTCAATGAACCCAAAAAACTCATTAATATCAAAGCTGAATATTTTTGGAAGTAGTTTTTAGTTTGTTTTTAGTTTTAGCTATTTTAGGGGGATATCTGTGTGTGCAGGTGACTATTACTGTGCATAATTATTAGGCAACTTAACAAAAAACAAATACATACCCATTTCAATTATTTATTTTTACCAGTGAAACCAATATAACATCTCAACATTCACAAATATACATTTCTGACATTCAAAAACAAAACAAAAACAAATCAGTGACCAATATAGCCACCTTTCTTTGCAAGGACACTCAAAAGCCTGCCATCCATGGATTCTGTCAGTGTTTTGATCTGTTCACCATCAACATTGCGTGCAGCAGCAGCAACCACAGCCTCCCAGACACTGTTCAGAGAGGTGTACTGTTTTCCCTCCTTGTAAATCTCACATTTGATGATGGACCACAGGTTCTCAATGGGGTTAAGATCAGGTGAACAAGGAGGCCATGTCATTAGATTTTCTTCTTTTATACCTTTTTTGCCCAGCCACGCTGTGGAGTACTTGGACGCGTGTGATGGAGCATTGTCCTGCATGAAAATCATGTTTTTCCTTGAAGGATGCAGACTTCTTCCTGTACCACTGCTTGAAGAAGGTGTCTTCCCAGAAACTGGCAGTAGGACTGGGAGTTGAGCTTGACTCCATCCTCAACCCGAAAAGTCCCCACAAGCTCATCTTTGATGATACCAGCCCAAACCAGTACTCCACCTTGCTGGCATCTGAGTCGGACTGGAGCTCTCTGCCCTTTACCAATCCAGCCACGGGCCCATCCATCTGGCCCATCAAGACTCACTCTCATTTCATCAGTCCATAAAACCTTAGAAAAATCAGTCTTAAGATATTTCTTGGCCCAGTCTTTGACATTTCAGCTTGTGTGTCCTTGTTCAGTGGTGGTCGTCTTTCAGCCTTTCTTACCTGGCCATGTCTCTGAGTATTGCACACCTTCTGCTTTTGGGCACTCCAGTGATGTTGCAGCTCTGAAATATGGCCAAACTGGTGGCAAGTGGCATCTTGGCAGCTGCACGCTTGACTTTTCTCAGTTCATGGGCAGTTATTTTGCGCCTTGGTTTTTCCACACGCTTCTTGCGACCCTGTTGACTATTTTGAATGAAACGCTTGATTGTTCGATGATCACGCTTCAGAAGCTTTGCAATTTTAAGAGTGCTGCATCCCTCTGCAAGATATCTCACTATTTTTTACTTTTCTGAGCCTGTCAAGTCCTTCTTTTGACCCATTTTGCCAAAGGAAAGGAAGTTGCCAAATAATTATGCACACCTGATGTCATTAGATCACACCCCTTCTCATTACAGAGATGCACATCACCTAATATGCTTAATTGGTAGTAGGCTTTCGAGCCTATACAGCTTGGAGTAAGACAACATGCATAAAGAGGATGATGTGGTCAAAATACTCATTTGCCTAATAATTCTGCACTCCCTGTATATGTAAGTTTCTATCCTGTACATTACTGACGGACTCTACAATAGTGGTGCATATAACTTTAATTAATCTAGACTATATACTTATATATAAAACAAAATTGGCATCAGTGAGCATTTCAGAGCGTACTGCACATGTGCGAAATAATAGAATTAAATCAAATCATCTTACTTGCAAACATGTTGAAAAGGCAGGTTTTGACTTAATCAATGGCATTTGGCTGTTGAATTTAAAGGGACAGTCTACCATAGAATTGTTATTGTTTTAAAAGATAGATATTCCCTTTATTACCCATTCCCCAGTTTTGCATAACCAACACAGTTATATTAATATACTTTTAACCTCTGTGATTACCTTGTATCTAGGAACCTTCTTCCAGCCCCCTGATCACATGACTGTGACTGCTTATTATCTATTGTCTTGCATTTAGCATTGTGTTATGCTAAATCTTAAATAACCCCCTGTGCCTGAACACAGTGTTATCTATATGGCCCACGTGTACTTTCTGTCTCTTTGTGTTGAAAAGAGATTTAAAAAGCATGTGATAAGAGGCAGCCCTCAAAAGCTTAGAAATTAGCATATGAGCCTACCTATGTTTAGTTTAAACTAAGAATACCAAGAGAAAAAAAGAAAATTTGATGATAAAAGTAAATTGGAAAGTTGATTAAAATTAAAAGTTCTATCTGAATAATGAAAGTTTAATTTATACTAGACTGTCCCTTTAATATGACCATTTTGTTATTGATATCTAGTCGATAACTATTGATCATTCCGATGTTGGAAAAGGTGTATAGGGAACCGAAAAACAGCTGATAAACACAGTTTCAAGATCGGAATTGACCCTTAAATTGTAACTTTAATAGATGATCATTTTAAATGATGTGTTATGCGATCATATCCACCATTTCCTCAGATAACTGTACTTCCCATGTCTATAAGTATTAATGACATTGTATAGGTTATGTAGTTCTAACTACAAAGGACTATTTATTTTAGAAGTTTTTGCATATATCTTTGGACTCAAAATGTGTCTCTTTTTTATATATCTATAGCCAAAGGTTTATAAATAATTTATAATTGCCTGTGATTTTTTTTATAACAAAGTATTAATTTGCTGATTTCTGTCTTAGTAACTTACCACATTTAAATCAAGGCTGTTCTCAATCCATTTTTGAGCATCCTCAAACTCTTCATTCAATTCCATGATATAAAGTGTATCCAAAGCATCTACAATTGAAGCTCCTTTCAGTCCACCTAAACAGAAGACCACATTAGCTGTAATAACTATATCATATGATACCTGTAGGATTGTCTTATGACTTTTCATTGTATATGTAAAAGCTATGAAGCTTGCTACACAATTAATGGAATTTGGGGTCAAAAGAAAATGTTGAACAAATCCCCTAACACCAATTTCTTGCTGCCAAGAAACATATTTTAGAAAATAAAATAAAAAGCCATCTCAACCATAGATAAAATGCATTAAAGTTATTTTTTAATATGCATTGTAAATAACAGCAAGTACACATGACACAGCAAAATATCTACATACAAAATAGTTTTGAAATCCAGAGCAGCTCAGGTAAGCACCTCTTGTAAACCAACTTGTGTATGCGTAAATCAGCTTAATGAAATAACACAAGATCTAGTGAAGGTGTAGAGCCGAGACTAGTAAAGCAGAAGAGGCCTCTTAATATCCTTTTCCAACGATTTAGCATTTATATAGGCCCATACATTTTTATTTTAATGTTAAGTTAAAAGGCTACAAACAGTAAAGTATGCCTGTTAAATGTGAAATACTAAAAAAAACAATTTATGCTTACCTGATAAATTTGTTTCTTTCATGGTGGTGAACGTCCATGATTCATTACTCCTGGGAATAAATCTTTACTACCACTAGGAAGAGGCAAATATTCCCAAACCCCAAGAGCTCTATATAACCCTTCCCCCCTCGCAGGTAGCTCAGTCTAACATATAGCCAAGCAAAATGAGGTAGGAAAAGAAATAAGAGCAAATAATAAAAGTAACAGAGAAAAAAGATGTGCATAAGGAAAAAAAAACACACCAAAAAAACACACCATGAAAGAAAGAAATGTATCAGGTAACCATAAATTAGGTTTGCTTTCATACAGGTGGTGAGAGTCCATGATCCATTTCACCTGGTAACTAATACCCAAGCTGTGGAGTCCATGAGTAATGAGACAGAAAGGCTGGGATTTAAAATACATATTTTTCACTGAAAAACTGAATTCACAACCCCGCAAGAACCCCAAAAGATCTTTTTTTTATTTATTTAAGCAACAGGTAAAAATAAATCAAGCTGAAACAACTGCCTGAAGGACTTTCCTACCAAAGGCTGCCTCAGAAGAAGCAAAAACATCAAAAGGGTGCTTTCCTATAACCAGAAAAGTTAACAAACACACACCTAGATTACGAGTTTTGCGTTAGAAGCTATGCAGTGCTAACGAGC
Source organism: Bombina bombina (assembly GCF_027579735.1). Lineage (NCBI taxonomy): Eukaryota > Metazoa > Chordata > Amphibia > Anura > Bombinatoridae > Bombina > Bombina bombina. Next base: position 604,873,876 of record NC_069501.1, read on the forward strand.
AGTTTATGCTCACCACTCACTTACAGACATCGCTGGTATTACGGGTTTTTCCAAACCCGGCGTTAACCGCAAAAAAGTGAGCAAAGAGCAAAATTTTGCTCCACATCTCACCTCAATACCAGCACTGCTTAAGTCAGCCGTGAGCTGGCTGAACGTGCTCGTGCACGATTTCCCCATAGGAATCAATGGGGGAGAGCCGGGTGAAAAAAAACCTAACACCTGCAAAAAAGCAGCGTAAAGCTCCTAACGCAGCCCCATTGATTCCTGTGGTGAAAACACATTTTATGTCTACACCTAACACCCTAACATGAACTCCGAGTCTAAACACCCCTAATCTTACACTTATTAACCCCTAATCTGCCACCCCCGACATTGCCGCCGCCTGCATTATATTATTAACCCCTAATCTGCCGCTCCGGACACCGCTGCCACCTACATTATAGTTATGAACCCATAATCTGCTGCCCCCAACATCGCCGAACCCTACATTATATTTATTAACCCCTAATCTGCTGCCCCTAATGTCGCCACAACCTAACTACATTATTAACCCCTAATCTGCCGCCCACAACGTCGCCGCCACTATAATAAACATATTAACCCCTAAACCTAAGTCTAACCCTAACCCTAACCCCCCTAACTGAAATATCATTTTAATAAATCTAAATAAAATTACTACAATTACCTAAATTATTCCTATTTAAAACTAAATACTTACCTATAAAATAAACCCTAAGATAGCTACAATATAACTAATAGTTACATTGTAGCTATCTTAGGGTTTATTTTTATTTTACAGGCAACTTTGTATTTATTTTAACTAGGTAGAATAGTTATTAAATAGTTATTAACTATTTAATAACTACCTAGTTAAAATAAAGACAAATTTACCTGTAAAATAAAACCTAACCTAAGTTACAATTACACCTAACACTACACTATAATTAAATTAATTCCCTAAACTAAATACAATTAATTACAATTTAAAAAAATTATGTAAAGTACGAAAAAACAAAGACTAAATTACAGAAAATAATAATAAATAATTAGAAGATTTTAAACTAATAACACCTACTCTAATCCCCCTAACAAAATAAAAAAGCCCCCCAAAATAAAAAAAGCCCTACCCTACACTAAATTACAAATAGCCCTTAAAAGGGCCTTTTGCAGGGCATTGCCCAAAAGTAATCAGCTCTTTTACCTGTAAAAAAAATTTGCAACCCCCCCAACATTAAAACCCACCACCCACACAACCAACCCTACTCTAAAACCCACCCAATCCACCCTTTAAAAAAAACCTAACACCAACCCCTTGAAGATCACCATACTGTGAGACGTCTTCACCCAACCGGGCAGAAGTGGTCCTCCAGACGGGCAGAAGTCTTCATCCAAGCCGGGCAGAAGAGGTCCTAAAGATGGGCAGAAGTCTTCATCCAGACGGCATCTTCTATCTTCATCTATCCGGCGTGGAGCGGGTCCATCTTCAAGACATCCGACGCGGAGCATCCTCTTCAAATGACGGCCGACTGAAGAATGAAGGTTCCTTTAAATGACGTCATTCAAGATGGCGTCCCTTCAATTCCGATTGGCTGATAGATTTCTATCAGCCAATCGGAATTAAGGTAGAAAAAAATCCTATTGGCTGATGCAACCAGCCAATAGGATTGAAGTTAAATCCTATTGGCTGATCCAATCAGCCAATAGGATTGAGCTGGCATTCTATTGGCTGTTCCAATCAGCCAATAGAATGTGAGCTCAATCCTATTGGCTGATTGCAACAGCCAATAGTATTTTTTCTTCCTTAATTCCGATTGGCTGATAGAATTCTATCAGCCAATCGGAATTGAAGGGACGCCATCTTGGATGACGTCATTTAAAGGAATCTTCATTCTTCAGTCGGCCATCGTTTGAAGAGGATGCTCCGCGTCGGATGCCTTGAAGATTGACCTGCTCCGCGCCAGATGGATGAAGATAGAAGATGCCGTCTGGATGAAGACTTCTGCCCATCTGGAGGACCTCTTCTGCCCGGCTTGGATGAAGACTTCTGCCAGTCTGGAGGACCACTTCTGCCCGGTTGGGTGGAGACGTCTCACGGTAGGGTGATCTTCACGGGGTTAGTGTTAGGTTTTTTAAGGGGGATTGGGTGGGTTTTAGAGTAGGGTTGGTTGTGTGGGTGGTGGGTTTTAATGTTGGGGGGGTTGTAATTTTTTTTTACAGGTAAAAGAGCTGATTACTTTGGGGCAATGCCCAGGCTTTTTTTTTATTTTGGGGGATTTTTTTAGTTTGTTAGGGGGATTAGAGTAGGTATAATTAGTTTAAAAATCTTGTAATTATTTTATTATTTTCTGTAATTTAGTGGGGGGGGGGTTCGTACTTTAGATAATTTTTTTAAATTTTAATTAATTGTATTTAGTTTAGGGAATTCATTTAATTATAGTGTAGTGTTAGGTGTAATTGTAACATAGGTTAGGTATTATTTTACAGGTAAATTTGTCTTTATTTTAACTAGGTAGTTATTAAATAGTTAATAACTATTTAATAACTATTGTACCTAGTTAAAATAAATACAATTTTGCCTGTAAAATAAAAATAAACCCTAAGGTAGCTACAATGTAACTATTAGTTATATTGTAGCTATCTTAGGGTTTATTTTATCAGTAAATATTTAATTTTAAATAGGAATAATTTATTTAATAAGAGTTAATTTATTTTGTTAGATTTAAATTATATTTAACTTAGGGGGGTGTTAGTGTTAGGGTTAGACTTAGCTTTAGGGGTTAATACATTTATTAGAGTAGCGGTGAGGTCCGGTCGGCAGATTAGGGGTTAATAAATGTAGGTAGGTGGAGGCGACGTTGGGGGCGGCAGATTAGGGGTTAATAAATATAATATAGGGGTCGGCGGTGTTAGGGGCAGCAGATTAGGGGTACATAGGGATAATGTAGGTTTGCGGCGGTGTACGGAGCGGCAGATTAGGGGTTAAAAATAATATGCAGGTGTCAGCGATAGCGGGGGTGGCAGATTAGAAGTTAATAAGTGTAAGGTTAGGGGTTTTTAGACTCGGGTACATGTTAGGGTGTTAGGTGCAGACTTAGGAAGTGTTTCCCCATAGGAAACAATGGGGCTGCGTTAGGAGCTGAACGCTGCTTTTTTGCATGTGTTAGGTTTTTTTTTCAGCTAAAACTGCCCCATTGTTTCCTATGGGGGAATCGTGCATGAGCACGTTTTTTAAGCTGGCCGCGTCCGTAAGCACCGCTGGTATTGAGAGTTGCAGTGGCGGTAAATTATGCTCTACGCTCCTTTTTTGGAGCCTAACGCATCCCTTCTGTGAACTCTAAATACCAGCGGTATTTAAAAGGTGTGGGGGAAAAAAGCCAGCGTTAGCTACGCAGGTCGTTACCGACAAAACTCTAAATCTAGCCGTTAGATTGCTATCCCCTGAACCAAGACTGGTGGGATTTCCAAAAGACTGGACTGTCTCTGCAAAAAGAGGGAAAGGAACACTTTCCTCTAATCTTTTCCACTTGACGCGTGGTAGAAAAGACCTCTTTTCCCCAACAAGGTAAGAGGTGAATAATCCCAGACAAGGTCGAAAGAAGGTCTTAACCTTGAAAGGAAACGTCAGAAGCCTGGAATTGGAGGAAACATTAAAAGAAAACAAATATGGTCACAGTAGAAACAACTCCTAGACAACTAGGATAATGAAACTGCATCTACAAAATTTTAGAGCCTAGGCTGTATCACTAAGCCCCATGTAGGCTTCCCAGCTGACCAAGATTTCAGCCACAACGCCCCGAGGGCTAGCCCAGTAAGTGTAAATAGATAAGACATTAATATCATACTTGACCTAGGCTTCCATGAAACCCTCAACAAACCTCCAGCTTCTTGTCATCAAGTTCTTAAGCCATAGTAGAATAAACTCCCTTCTACGTAAGGCATTGTGCATTTTAATGGAGTCAGCAACAGGAAACCCATTAAGTACGGGAGATAGGGAAAAAGGCATCCCTAATTATTCTATCATGAGATAATTTCCATAGCACGTCTAAAAACACTTTCTCAGAGGAAGGAATATCAAAGAATTGATAAAGTTTACAAAACTTCTAAGGGTTGACAACGACAGAGGTATCAATGTCTTCCAAGTAGCTAAAACCTCCTTAAACAATACACAAGGTGTTCAAGCATACATCTGAAGGTGACTACTTCAGTATCAGATGAAGGAATTATACTGTCCGGATCTGAGATTTTACCCTCAGAAACTACCAGCGAATCCTCTTCAACAGACATAGGAGAGAGAGCAACCTGTGTAGTAGAATGTGGAACAGAGACATTCTGAGACTTTAATTGTCCTCTTGCGTGTTTCCCTGTAGGAAAGAAAAAGCAGATAAAGCTGCAGATACCGGCGAGGATACCTGAGCTGCAAAATCTGCAGGCAAATACACTCCTCCAGGAGATTGAGAGGAACCGCAGGGCACTGTATGTGACGCCATAGAGGCTTGGGATATTTAAGGAGAAAACTGTGGCATAGCCTAAACAGCATCATCCTGAGAGACATGAGGCTAGCGCAATATAATTGCTATATTTATGAAAATAAATTTTGAAAAATGCAAACTGTCACTTTAAGCATAAAGAGACATACTAATTAACAAAATAAACCCAATCTATATATATGGGAATAGACCACTGTTCCCCTCTTATGCAGGATAAAGATATGAGATATACCCAATACCCTCTAATAGTATAAAAGTGTTAATGGGAATTGCACACAAACAGGCCCCTGTTCCATCCTATCTGCAATACCTTCTAACCATAGAAGATACAATAGCAAAATAAAATAAATCATGTATATCCATCATATTAGTATGAATATTCATTAATAGCTAATAGCCAGCAAATAAGCATCTAGCTAAATAAAAAGTCCTTTAATAGTTCATTTCAGTTTCTAATATGTGTTTGTAAACATGCATTAAAACATAATAGCCCCATAAGATACCGTCTTCCCAGAAAGTATCTTAACGTAGTTAGGGGCTTAGGCTGTTAAAAAACATAAAAAACATAATTTCAGTTTTTTTCATTATAAGATTAAAACTTTTTGATTTGGGTTGTGGATTATCTTTTCAGCGGAATTGGCTGTCTTTATTTTATCCCTCCCTCTCTAGTGACTCTTGCGTGGAAGTTCCACATCTTGGGTATCTGCTATCCCATACGTCACTAGCTCGTGGACTCTTGCCAATTACATGAAAGAAAACATAATTTATGTAAGAACTTACCTGATAAATTCATTTCTTTCATATTGGCAAGTGTCCATGAGCTAGTGACGTATGGGATATACATTCCTACCAGGAGGGGCAAAGTTTCCCAAACCTCAAAATGCCTATAAATACACCCCTCACCACACCCACAATTCAGTTTAACGAATAGCCAAGAAGTGGGGTGAAAAGAAAGGAGCGAAAGCATCAACAAGGAATTGGAATAATTGTGCTTTATACAAAAAAATCATAACCACCACAAAAAAGGGTGGGCCTCATGGACTCTTGCCAATATGAAAGAAATGAATTTATCAGGTAAGTTCTTACATAAATTATGTTTCTTTCATGTAATTGGCAAGAGTCCATGAGCTAGTGACGTATGGGATAGCAGATACTCAAGATGTGGAACTTCCACGCAAGAGTCACTAGAGAGGGAGGGATAAAATAAAGACAGCCAATTCCACTGAAAAAATTATCCACAACCCAAATCAAAAAGTTTTAATCTTATAATGAAAAAAACTGAAATTATAGCAGAAGAATCAAACTGAAACAGCTGCCTGAAGTACTTTTCTACCAAAATCTGCTTCAGAAGAAGAAAAAACATCAAATGGTAGAATTTAGTAAAAGCATGCAAAGAAGACCAAGTTGCTGCTTTGCAAATCTGATCAACAGAAGCTTCATTCTTAAAAGCCCAGGAAGTAGAAACTGACCTAGTAGAATGAGCCGTAATCCTTTGAGGCGGGGATTTACCCGACTCCACATAAGCATGATGAATCAAAGACTTTAACCAAGAAGCCAGAGAAATGGCAGAAGCCTTCTGACCTTTCCTAGAACCAGAAAAGACAACAAATAGACTAGAAGTCTTCCTGAAATCTTTAGTAGCTTCAACATAATATTTTAAAGCTCTAACTACATCCAAAGAATGTAAAGATCTCTCCAGAGTTTTCTTAGGATTAGGACACAAAGAAGGAACAACAATTTCTCTACTAATGTTGTTAGAATTCACAACTTTAGGTAAAAAATTAAATGAAGTCCGCAACACTGCCTTATCCTGATGAAAAATCAGAAAAGGAGATTCACAAGAAAGAGCAGATAGCTCAGAAACTCTTCTAGCAAGAGATATGGCAAAAGGAATAAATACTTCCAAGAAAGAAATTTAATATCCAGAGAATGCATAGGTTCAAACGGAGGGAGCCTGTAAAGCTCTCAGAACCAAATTAAGACTCCAAGGAGGAGAAATTGACTTAATGACAGGCTTAATACGAACCAAAGCCTGAACAAAACAATGAATATCAGGATGATTAGCAATCTTTCTGTGCAAAAGTACAGAAAGAGCAGATTTGTCCCTTCAAGGAACTTGCAGACAAACCTTTTTCCAAACCATCCTGAAGAAACTGTAAAATTCTAGGAATTCTAAAAGAATGCCAAGAGAATTTATGTGAAGAACACCAAGAAATGTAAGTTTTCCAGACTCGGTAATAGATCTTTCTAGACACAGATTTACGAGCCTGTAACATAGTATTAATCACTGAGTCAGAGAAACCTCTATGACTAAGTATTAAGCGTTCAATCTCCACACCTTCAAATTTAAGATTTGAGATCCTGATGGAAAAATGGGCCTTGAGATAGAAGGTCTGGTCTTAACGGAAGTGCCCAAGGTTGGCAACTGGCCATCCGAATGAGATCCGCATACCAAAACCTGTGTGGCCATGCTGAAGCCCCCAGCAGTACAAACAAACGCTCCATTAGGATTTTGGAAATCACTTTTGGAAGAAGAACAAGAGGCACCTGGGAAGTTTCTTGTTTAGATGAGAGGCCATCAGATTTATTTCCGGAAGTCCCCAGATTTGAACAATCTGAAGAAATACCTCTGGGTGAAGAGACCATTTGGCCCGGATGTAAACGCACTGGCGACTGAGATAATTCGCTTCCCAATTGTCTATTACCTGGGATGTGAACGCAGCAAATTAGACAGGAGCTGGATTCCACCCATACAAGTATCCGAGATACTTCTTTCATAGCCTGAGGACTGTGAGTCCCCCCTTGACGATTGACATATGCCACGGTTGTGACATTGTCTGTCTGAAAACAAATAAATGATTCTCTCTTCAGAAGAGGCCAGAACTGAAGAGCTCTGAAAATCGCAAGGAGTTCCAAAATGTTGATTGGTAATCTTGCCTCCTGAGATTCCCAAACCCCCTGCGCTGTCAGAGAGCCCCATACAGCTCCCCAACCTGAAAGACTCGCATCTGTTGAGATCACAGTCCAGGTTGGACGAACAAAGAGGCCCCTTGAACTAAACGATGGAGATCCAACCACCAAGTCAGAGAAGATTGAACATTGGGATTTAAGGATATTAATTGTGATATCTTTGTATAATCCCTGCAAACCATTGGTTCAGCATACAAAGCTGGAGAGGTCTCATGTGAAAACGAGCAAAAAGGGATCGCGTCCGATGCAGCAGTCATGAGACCTAAAATTTCCATGCACAAAGCTACCGAAGGGAATGATTGAGACCTGAAGTTTCGACAAGCTGAAACCAAATTTTCAGACGTCTCTTTTCTGTTAGAGTCAAAGTCATGGACACTGAATCTATTTGGAAACCCAAAAAGGTTACCCTTGTCTGAGGAATCAAGGAACTCTTTGGTAAATTGATCCTCCAACCATGTCTTTGAAGAAACAACACAAGTTGATTCATGTGAGATTCTGCAGAATGTAAAGACTGAGCAAGTACCAAGATATCGTCCAAATAAGGAAATACTGCAATACCCTGCTCCCTGATTACAGAGAGAAGGGCACAGAGAACCTTCGAAAAGATCCTTGGAGCTGTTGCTAGGCCAAAAGGAAGAGCAACAAACTGGTAATGCTTGTCTAGAAAAGAGAATCTCAGGAACTGATAGTGATCTGGATGGATTGGAATATGAAGATATGCATCCTGTAAGTCTATTGTGGACATATAATGCCCTTGCTGAACAAAAGGCAGAATAGTCCTTATAGTCACCATTTTGAATGTTGGTTTCCTTACATAACGATTCAATATTTTTAGATCCAGAACTGGTCTGAATTAATTCTCTTTCTTTGGAACAATAAACAGATTTGAATAAAACCCCAGGCCCCATTCCAGAACTGGAACTGGCACAATTACCCCAGTTGACTCTAGGTCTGAAACACATTTCAGAAACGCCTGAGTCTTTACTGGGTTTACTGGAATGCGTGAGAGAAAAAAATCTTCTCACAGGCGGTCTTACCTTGAAACCTATTCTGTACCCTTGTGAAACAATGTTCTGAATCCAAAAACTTTGAATCGAATTGATCCAAACATCTTTGAAAAATCGTAACCTGCCCCCTAAAAGCTGTGCTGGAATGAGGGCCGCACCTTCATGCGGATTTGGGAGCTGGTTTTGACTTTCTAAAAGGCTTGGATTTATTCCAGACTGGAGAAGGTTTCCAAACGGAAACTGTTCCTTTAGGGGAAGGGTCAAGGGCTTTGTTCCTCTATTCTGACGAAAGGAACGAAAACGATTAGCAGCCCTATATTTACCTTTAGATTTTTTATCCTGAGGCAAAAAGGCTCCCTTCCCCCCCAGTAACAGTTGAAATTATTTAATCTAACTGAGAACCAAATAATTTATTACCTTGGAAAGAAAGAGAAAGCAACGTTGACTTAGAAGTCATATCTGCATTCCAAGACTTAAGCCATAAAGCTCTTCTGGCTAAAATAGCTAAAGACATATACCTGACATCAATTCTAATGATATCGAAAATGGCATCACAAACAAAGTTATTAGCATGTTGAAGAAGTTTAACAATGCTATAAGCATTATGGTCTGACACTTTTTGCGCTAAAGCCTCCAACCAGAAAGTGGAAGCTGCAGCAACATCAGCCAAAGAAATAGCAGGTCTAAGAAGATTACCTGAACATAAATAAGCCTTCCATAGAAAGGATTCAAGCTTCCTATCTAAGGATCTTTTAAACAAAGTACTATCTGCCGTAGGGAATAGTAGTACGTTTAGGAAGAGTAGAGATAGCCCCCATCAACTTTGGGGATTTTCTCCCCAAAACTCTACTCTATCAGATGGCAAAGGGTACAATTTCTTAAACATTGGAGAAGGAGTAAATAAGTACCCAGACTATTCCATTCCCCTAGAAATTACTTCTGAAATAGCATCAGGAACTGGAAAAACTTCTGGAATAACTACATGAGGTTTTAAAAAACTGAATTTAAACGCTTATTAGTTTTAATATCAAGAGGACTAGACTCCTCCATATCTAATGCAATCAACACTTCTTTAAGTAAAGAACGAATAAACTCCATCTTAAACAAATATGAAGATTTATCAGTGTCAATATCTGAGGCAGAATCTTCTGAACCAGATAGATCCTCATCAGAAATAGATAAGTCAGAATGATGGCAGTCATTTAAAAAATTCATCTGAAAATATGAGAAGTTTTAAAAGAACCTCTTAACGTTTACTAGAAGGAGGAATAACAGACAGAGCCTTCCGAATAGAATTAGAAACAAATTCTTTTACATTAACCGGAACATCCTGAACATTAGATGTTGAAGGAACAACAACAGGTAAAGGATTATTACTAATGGAAATACTATCTGCGTTTGATAGTTTATCATGACAGCTAACACTAACTACAGCCGGAGGAACAGTTACCAAAAGTTTACAACAAATGCACTTAGCTTTGGTAGAACCAACATCAGGCAGCGTCTTTCCAGAAGTAGATTCTGATCCAGGGTCAGGTAGTGACATCTTGCAATATGTAATAGAAAAAAACAACATATAAAGCAAAAATTTTCAAATTCCTTAAATGGCAGTTTCAAGAATGGGAAAAAATGCTAAATGAAACAAGCCTCTAGAAAACCAGAAGAAACTAAAAAGTGAGACTGAAATAATGTGAAAAAAACTGGCGCCAAGTATGACGCCCACATAACGCCCACATATTTTAGTGCCAAAAATGACGCCCATATTTTTTGGCGCCAAAAAAACTTCCGCAACACACATACGTCAAAAATGACACAATCACGTGAAAACTTCCGGCACCAACTATGACGCCGGAAATGACGAAATTTTTGCGCAAAAAAAGAAGCATTTTCTGCACCCACGAGCCTAACAGCCCACAATTTTGAAAAAAAAAGTCAATTGAAAATTGAAAATTTTTAAGGTGAGAAAAAATATAATTTACATGCATTGGCATTCTGAAAGAAGGAATACTGATTATCCTGAATCATGGCAAATATAAGTTTTAACATATATATTTAGAACTTTACATATAAAGTGCCGAACCATAGCTTTGAGTGTCATGAATAGAAATAAAACTTACTTACCCTAAGACACTCACCTACATATAGAAGATAGCCAAACCAGTACTGAAACGAGAATCAGTGGAGGTAATGGTATATAAGAGTATATCGTCGATCTGAAAAGGGAGGTAGGAGAAGAAATCTCTAAGACCGATAACAGAGAACCTATGAAATAGATCCCCTAGAGGAAGACCATGGTATTCAAATAGGCAATACTCTCTTCACATCCCTCTGACATTCACTGCACTCTGAGAGGAAAACCGGGCTTCAGCCTGCTGTGAAGCGCATATCAACGTAGAAATCTAGCACCAAACTTACTTCACCACCTCCATGGGAGGCAAAGTTTGTAAAACTGAATTGTGGGTGTGGTGAGGGGTGTATTTATAAGCATTTTGAGGTTTGGGAAACTTTGCCCTTCCTGGTAGGAATGTATATCCCATACGTCACTAGCTCATGGACTCTTGCCAATTACATGAAAGAAACAGACGTTCACAGTAGGACTCAATTTCCTCACCTAAGAGGTGCTAGGCGATGATGATAGCCACACAGCTACCCTGGTCTGATCCAAACCCACTGCTCCGATCTCAATCGAAGAAGGAAGGCAGTCAGAAGAGAACAACAAAAACAGCTACAATGGTCTGATCTAAACCCACGTGAGCACAATAATTCAACAAGAAATGGCGCCACTTCTTCCTTCACAAACAAAAAAAGAGGCGAAACAATTGTGCGCGCAAACTCAATGCAGGGGAAAATGGAGCCCAATGGATTCTTCATTACTATCGCCATCACAGTGGAAGGCCTAGGGATATAAAAACAAAAAGTATATAAACTGGCTCACCAGACTGCTTAAATACAACACTCAAGTTCCAGATTGAACTGTCCATGCACATCGTTATATACATATCTGAAATAAAAATTCTAGCCTCATTAAGCTGGTTAACCCCTTCATTACTAACAAAGGGGAACCAGTGTCTCTCATATCTATCATACTAAGTGCCTGCACCTGCCATAAAAATTATCCTACTAGGATATATCTTGTCCCATTATAACTTGCAGAATCTTTAAAAGTGCATAATCTCCCATACAGAGAAGACCCAACAGCACTTACCTGCATCTAGCCATCCGGCAGGAGGACAGCACACCCGGTATGAGAGGACGCCACTCCACACAGAGACCAGTGTAGAAAAGAAAGGCTAGAGTAAACCTATTCATGCTTTCTATACTAGGGCAGCACAATGTTAGCAAAACACAACAAGGCCCACCTTGCAAGTTCCTAACTGCTTTAAAGCCACCACTGCCCTGCTGAAGAGACTGATGTGGAGTACGGCTAGACCCAATCCTTAAAAAAAGGGGAACGATCAGAGTAAACCTACTCTGGCTTTCAAAATAACAAACTCTTGATTGAAGTGAAATAAATCCAATTTCTTCAGACACTAAAACTTTACCTCCTCCATGCACTAAAGGCAAAGAGAATGACTGGAGGTTGTGGTTAATGGAAGTGGAACTTAACAGTTTGGCTGTGGTGCGCTTTACCTCCTCCTGCTGGCCAGGAGTGAAAATCCCAACAGTAATTGATGAGGCCGTGGACTCACCATATTTTAGGAAAGAAAAATATTTCTAGGAACATGCTACAAGCCCCCCAACATTAGTGACATGGAGGAAACTCAACTACTCCTACCACAGCTCAAAAGTCACACATTCATCTTCAGCCCTGGCACACTCTACCTACGCAGATGTTCCCATACTGCTGAGCGACACTGGAGAAAATCTCAGCATTTAGCTGACTTTCTTCACTACAAGTTCATCTCTGACTATTCTGCCCTTAACTTTTTCTAAGCAAGATTACTTCTTTACTCTTTCTTCAAACCCATAATGGGGCTGTGGTGCTCTTTGCCTCCTCCTGCTAGCCAGGAGTGATAATCCCAACAGTAATTGATGAAGCCGTGGACTCACCGGCCTAGATTTAGAGCCGGTGAGTCAAAACCAGCGTTAGAGGCTCCTAACGCTGGTTTTGGGCTACCGCCGGTATTTGGAGTCAGTCAGGAAAGGGTCTAACGCTCACTTTCCAGCCGCGACTTTTCCATACCGCAGATCCCCTTACGTCAATTGCGTATCCTATCTTTTCAATGGGATCTTTCTAACTCCGGTATTTAGAGTCGTGGCTGAAGTGAGCGTTAGAAATCTAACGACAAAACTCCAGCCGCAGAAAAACGTCAGTAGTTAAGAGCTTTCTGGGCTAACGCCAGTTTATAAAGCTCTTAACTACTGTGCTCTAAAGTACACTAACACCCATAAACTACCTATGTACCCCTAAACCGAGGTCCCCCCACATCGCCGCCACTCGATTACATTTTTTTAACCCCTAATCTGCCAACCGTCACCTACGTTATACTTATGTACCCCTAATCTGCTGTCCCTAACACCGCCGACCCCTATATTATATTTATTAACCCCTAACCTGCCCCCCACAACGTCGCCGCCAGCTACCTACAATAATTAACCCCTAATCTGCCGACCGCCACCTACGTTATCCTTATGTACCCCTAATCTGCTGCCCCTAACACCGCCGACCCCTATATTATATTTATTAGCCCCTAATCTGCCCCCCTCAACGTCGCCTCCACCTGCCTACATTTATTAACCCCTAATCTGCCGAGCGGATCTCACCGCTACTATAATAAAGTTATTAACCCCTAATCCGCCTCACTCCCGCCTCAATAACCCTAAAATAAATAGTATTAACCCCTAATCTGCACTCCCTAACATCGCCGACACCTAACTTCAATTATTAACCCCTAATCTGCCGACCGAATCTCGCCGCTACTGTAATAAATGGATTAACCCCTAAAGCTAAATCTAACCCAAACCCTAATACCCCCCTAAATTAAATATAATTTAAATCTAACGAAATAAATTAACTTTTATTAAATAAATTATTCCTATTTAAAGCTAAATACTTACCTGTAAAATAAATCCTAATATAGCTACAATATAAATTATAATTATATTATAGCTATTTTAGGATTTATATTTATTTTACAGGTAACTTTGTATTTATTTTAACCAGGAACAGCCAATAGAATGCAAGCTCAATCTGATTGGCTGATTGAATCAGCCAATCGGATTGAACTTGATTCTGATTGGCTGATTCCATCAGCCAATCAGAATTTTCCTACCTTAATTCCGATTGGCCGATAGAATCCTATCAGCCAATCGGAATTCGAGGGACCCCCATCTTGGATGCGTCCCTTAAAGGAACTATCATTCATCGGGACGTCGTCGGTGAAGATGGATGTTCCGCGTCGGCGGGGAATGAACATGGATCCGGAAGAAAGAAGATTGAAGATGCCCGTTGATAGAAGACTTCAACCGGATCATGGACCTCTTCAGCTCCCCGCTTGGATGAAGACTTCAGCCAGATCATGGACATCTTCAGCCCCCTGCTTGGCTTGGATCAAGACATCGGAGGAGCTCTTCTGGATCAATCGGTGAACCTTGGTATGGTGAAGATAAGGTAGGAAGATCTTCAGGGGCTTAGTGTTAGGTTTATTTAAGGGGGGTTTGGGTTAGATTAGGGGTCGGTGGGTGGTGGGTTGTAATGTGGGGGGGGGTATTGTATGTGTTTTTTTACAGGCAAAAGAGCTGAATTTCTTGGGGCATGCCCCCGCAAAGGCCCTATTCAGGGCTGGTAAGGTAAAAGAGCTTGAACTTTTGTAATTTAGATTGGGTAGGGCATTTTTTTATTTTGGGGGGCTCTTTTTTATTTTATTAGGGGGCTTAGAGTAGTGTAATTAGTTTAAAATTGTTGTAATATTTTTCTAATGTTTGTAAATATTTTTATTTTTTGTAACTCTAGTTCTTTTTTATTTTTTGTACCTTTAGTTAGTTTATTTAATTGTAGTTATTTGTAGGTATTGTATTTAATTCATTTATTGATAGTGTAGTGTTAGGTTTAATTGTAGGTATTGTAGGTATTTTATTTAATTTATTTATTGATAGTGTAGTGTTAGGTTTAATTGTAACTTAGATTAGGATTTATTTTACAGGTAAATTTGTAATTATTTTACTATTTTAGCTATTAAATAGTTCTTAACTATTTAATAGCTATTGTACCTGGTTAAAATAAATACAAAGTTACCATGTAAAATAAATATAATCCATTAAATAGCTATATATAAATTATAATTTATATTGTAGCTATATTAGGATTTATTTTACAGGTAAGTATTTAGCTTTAAATAGGAATAATTTATTTAATAAGAGTTAATTTATTTCGTTAGATTAAAATTATATTTAACTTAGGGGGTGTTAGTGTTAGGGTTGGACTTAGCTTTAGGGGTTAATACATTTATTAGAATAGCGGTGAGCTCCAGTCGGCAGATTAGGGGTTAATGTTTGAAGTTAGGTGTCGGCGATGTTAGGGAGGCAGATTAGGGGTTAAAAATATTTATTATAGGTTATTTGAGGCGGGAGTGAGGCGGATTAGGGGTTAATAACTTTATTATAATAGCGGTGCGGTCCGCTCGGCAGGATTAGGGGTTAATAAGTGTAGGCAGGTGGAGGCGACATTGTGGGGGGCAGATTTAGGGGTTAATAAATATAATATAGGGGTCGGCGGTGTTAGGGGCAGCAGATTAGGGGTAAATAGGGATAATGTAAGTAGCGGCGGTTTACGGAGCGGGCAGATTAGGGGGTTAAAAAAATATGCAGGTGTCAGCGATAGCGGGGGGGCGGCAGAATAGAGGTTAATAAGTGTAAGGTTAGGGGTGTTTAGACTCGGGGTACATGTTAGAGTGTTAGGTGCAGACGTAGGAAGTGTTTCCCCATAGCAAAACAATGGGGCTGCGTTAGGAGATGAACGCGGGCTTTTTTGCAGGTGTTAGGTTTTTTTTTCAGCTCAAACAGCCCCATTGTTTTCTATGGGGGAATCGTGCGCACGAGCACGTTTTTGAAGCTGGCCGGTCTGTAAGCACCGCTGGTATCGAGAGTTGAAGTTGCGGTAAATATGCTATACGCTCCTTTTTTGGAGCCTAACGCAGCCATTCTGTGAACTCTAAATACCAGCGGTATTTAAAAGGTGCAGCCAGAAAAAAGCCAGCGTAGCTAACGCACCCCTTTGGCCGCAGAACTCTAAATCTAGGCGACCATATCTTAGGAAAGAAAAATATTTCTTGGAACATGCTACAAGCCCCCCAACATTAGTGACATGGAGGAAACTCAACTACTCCTACCATAGCTCAAAAGTCACACACTCATCTTCAGCCCTGGCACACTCTACCTATGCAGATGTTCCCATACTGCTGAGTGACACTGGAGAAAATCTCAGCGTTCAGCTGACTTTCTTCACTACAAGTTCATCTCTGACTATTCTGCCCTTAACTTTTCTAAGCAAGATTACTTCTTTATTCTTTCTTCAAACCCAAAACGTCTATTCTCCACTTTCAATACTCTTCTCCACCCAATAATCCAAAACCCACATTGCTATAACTTAAGCTCTTTTGCCCCTGTTACTGAGGAAGAGGTTTCTGCCCTTATACTGTCCTCTCACCTCACTACCTGTCCCCTGTATCCCATCCCCTCAACAGCTACTCACACTCCCTCTCTTCATACCATTACCCCTTTACTCACACATTTTCAACCTCTCCCTCAGCACCAGTATATTTCCCTCATCTCTAAAACATGAACTGGCCACACCTATCTCCAAAAAAACCTTCTCTTGACCTAACCTCCCCATCCAACTACCACCCTATTTCCCTACTCCCCCTTGCCTCAAAGCTTCTTGAAAAACTAGTATATGCACATCTATCCCATTTCCTTACATTAAACTCCCACCTTGACCCACTGCAATCTAGATTTTGCCCCACAGAGACAGCAATCGTTAAGCTTATCAATGACCTACTTACACCAAAATCGAAAAGCCACTTCTCTCTGCTAATTCTCCTTGCTCTGTCTGTAGCCTTTGATATTGTTGACCACCCCTCCTTTTGCCTCCAAGCCCTCACTCTTTTTCGTGGTTTCTCTTCCTACCTGTCTAACCGTTAACTTTAGTGTACCCTTCTCTGGTGCATCCTCTTCCCCTTTACCACTTTCTGGTTGGGGTGGAACGGAAAGCTCTGTCTGTTTGGTCCCCTTCATTTCTCCATCTACACATTATTATTAGGTTCCTTAACCCTTTGAGTGCTAATGACGGCTCTGAGCCGTCACAGAGTTCCCACTCTGGTGCTAATGACGGCTCAGAGTCGTCACTAGAACTCTCCCTCCTTGAGGGAGATCTGGGGGCTTTCACCCACTTTCACCCACTTCTTACCCCGGCGATCGTGCCTGTTAGATGTGACAGGCATTGCCGGGGCTTCCCGTTTTGCGTAGGTAATGTCAAGCGTAATAACGTGATGACATCACCATGCAACTTTATTTATACTTAACACTTAGGAGTATAGGAGTAGGGGGCATGCTGCTTAGAAGCCTGTATCTCAGGCATCTAAGCAGCTACAGACACCCAAGACCCACCATTGGAAAGGTAATCACCTAACCTTACCAACAGTGTAAGTCTGATAAAAAAGGTTAATAATAAAAATGTTAAAAAAATAAAAAAATAAAAATAAAAATCTTAGCACCCAGGTGGTAAAAGTGCCTTAGCACTCAAAGGGTTAATAAAGTCCCATGCGTTTCAATATAATTTGTATGCAGATGACACCCAAATCTACCTCTCTGCACCAAACCTATCACCTTCCTTGCTA
The DNA here is from genome assembly GCF_027579735.1 of Bombina bombina. Classification (NCBI taxonomy): domain Eukaryota; kingdom Metazoa; phylum Chordata; class Amphibia; order Anura; family Bombinatoridae; genus Bombina; species Bombina bombina. The sequence continues at coordinate 604,891,174 of NC_069501.1, forward strand.
ATGTGTGTCACTAACTGTATTTCTCATATTTCCTCCTGGATGTCCTCTCACTACCTTAAAAGAAATCTCTCCAAACTGAGCTTCTTATTTTCCCCCCTTCTTCCAAAATCTCCACCCCCATTTTTCAGTAACTATCGTTAACTCCATCATTACACTAACCCCGCATGCCTGATGTCTTGGGGTCACAATTGACTTTCTTTCACTCTTGACATTTAGTCTTTGGTCAATTTCTACCGCTTCCAATTTCAAAACATCTCTAAAATTTGGCATTTCCTTACATAAGGAAGATTTTAATCCACTCTCTCATCCTTTTCCATTTTGACTACTGCAATTCTATCCTCTCTCCTTAGCTGCAATCTAGCTCCTTTACAATCCATAATGAATACCGCTGCCAGGCTCGAATTCCTTACAGGTCTTCCTTCATCTGCTGCACCCCTCTGGCAATCCCTTTGCAGGCTTTCTCTAGAAATTAAACACAAAATTCTGACTTTGACATACACAAGGCCCTCAACTGCACTGCTCCTCCCTATATCTCAGACCTTGTCTTCAGAAACTCTCCCTCCTGTTGCCTTCCCTCTGCTCATGACCGCATCCTTTCTTGTTACCTCCTCACATTCCCATCTACAGGACTACTCCAGACTGGCCCCTATCTTGTGAAACTCTCTGCCTTACTCCACAAGACTTTCCCCTAGTTTTGAAAGTTTCAAGCACTCCCTAAAGACTCTATTGTTCAGGGATGCATACAGCCTACACTAACCTTCCCTAACCCCAGTTCCTCTCCTCCTTTAGTATCCCCTTGAACCCACTTAGCATGTAAGCCTATGAGCCCAGCTGTTTGCAGATCACCTTTATAACAGCTGACTACAACAGTACAACTCTCAGCAGGGCCATCTACCCACTTGATCCCTATAAATGTTACCATGCATACCATGCCTACGTTTGTTGGTGCTCTACAAATAACTAATAATAATAATAACTACTAACACAAATAGGTTGCTAATAATACCAGTGTTGTAATTATGTGAGATTTTAATTACCCCCACATAAACTGGGCCAATGAAACTACTAATACAGCTAAGGGAGATAGATTTTTAAATGTTCTCAGGGAAAATTTCTTGTCACAATTAATAGAGAAGCCAACTAGGAAAAAAGCTTTATTGGATTTAGTGCTATCAAACGATACAGATATAATGTAATTTGGGCAACAGTAATTATAACAGTCACATTTGAAATCACTTTCCATAAGCATTGTCTTAAAGGTTTTGTCAGGGTGCCAGGAATCAGAATGAGTTGAGAAGTGCAAAAATAATCACACCTTTATTCATAGCAAAAAATAATAAAAAGTCCACAAGTCAAATAACAAGCCAGGAGTCAAAACCAGAGCTGATAGTCAGACGAACCGAGTCAGGAGCCAAAGCGAATAGTCAGACAAGCAGAAATCAGGAACAAGGAAAACAGCAGAGTCAGGAACAAGTCAGGGATCAGGAACCAGGAAGGACGTCAGGCAGCCAGGTAATACACAGGAACTCTCACAAACAGGTCTGAGACAATGCAAAGGCAAAGCATACTGAACAGAGGCCCTTTAAATAATAAGTGATGACATCACAATTCTGAGACTGCATCCTGTCTCACATGGATGATGCACACCTGTCTGGCCATAAAAGGAAGTGTAGGAAATGAGCAGCATCCCCCACAATGCACCATAGTCAGGAAGAGAGGTGAGTAAAATGGCTGCCAGCAGCACATGGCAAACAACAGGGGAAAAACCCTGACAGGTTTAACTAAGACTTTTCACTTTAAGAAAGCAAAATTCAATGATTTAAGGAAATACCACATGGTTAATAAAGTATAAGCTAAAATGAGAAAGTTGCACTAGTGGAAACCTTCCATAGGGGGTGCTTCCTAACCTGTATTGCAACAATATAGTATACACAATATACAATATATCAATACAATAATAAACAAAAAAACAAAACAATAAGAACACAAAACCAAAAGCCCTTGATATCCAAAAATAGAGGCAGCACTCTGTCAAAGGATGGTTGAATCCTGATGAAAGCTGATGTGGAAAAGGAAAAATAAAGAGGTGCCAGAATGGCCTAGTACCACCACCAAACAAAGGTATAATAAAGGTGAAACAAATGTGTACTCACAAACATGATGCACCCAATGGTGCTATTAGGGCAGGCTGGAACTTCGCAGTAGTCCAGCTCACTGTATATAAACAAGTCCAAAGCAGGCGGGTTCCAGGAGATTCGCCACCGGCACCTATATAGGGATATAGAGCAAAACTACCATGGCCTAGTACAGTCTGGTAAGGCAGAGTGATGAGATGTAATTGCACTTACAAGATAGAAAGCACTTCCAGGTGCAATACAGGTAAACTGGGACTTCTCAGCCTCCCAGCAGACTGAACTCCCCTGCAAACAGGATGCACTCCAAGTTCCAAGGTATAGGATGATATATATCCAAACAGCAGCAAGTGTATAATGAAAACAACTCTTTATTTTAAAAGCAACGCATTTCTCAGCCGCTGTTTCCTCAGACTATTGGTTTGGTGGTACTAGGCCATTGTGCCGCCTCTGTTTTTCCTTTTCCTGGTTATAAAAGTAAAATAAATAAATCCAAGCCAATGTGGCTAAATAAAAATGTGTTAAGAGAAATTAGGAAAAAAACGTAGGGCATTTAAATTATTCAAAGAAAATAGTACGGAGTCAACATACCAAATATATAAGGAATGTAACAAAGAATGCAAAAAAAACAATCAAATTAGTAAAAATTTTAAATGAAAGTTTAATAGCAAAGGATTCTAAGTCAAACCCTAAAAGGTTTTTCAAGTACATAAATGGAAAAAAAGTACAATATAGGTACATTATAACGTGTGAAGGGTAGCATGGTTTACAGTTACAGGGAAAAGGTTGAGGTACTAAACCAGTTCTTTTCTTATTTTTTTCTTTACTTTTTCAGTATACACAAGAGAGGAACCAATGAGAAATATTTTGAAACAAACTACAATATACAAGCCCATGACATTAACTGGGGTTTCTCTAGAGGATATCAGGAAAAAATGGATATTATATGGATAATATTAAGGTAAATAAAACCCCAGGCCCAGATGGAATACACCCAAAGGTTTTACGGGAATTTAGCACTGTTATAGACAAACCCCTACTCATAATTTTTCAAGACTTGTTATCCTCGGGCATAGTACCCCAGGACTGGCATAAAGCTGATTTTTTTTTTTAAAAAGGAAGCAGGGCTGATCCAGGAAGTTATAGACCATTTAGCCTGACCTTAATAGTGGGGAAGATACTTGAAGAGATTATAAGGGATTACATTGATGGTTATATTTGTGTAAACAAGATTATGGGGCCTATTTATTAAAATGTCTGTCCAACATGATCGACAGACAGACAGACATCGCTGAATGCGGACAGCATTGCGCTCTCTGCATTTATCATTGCACCAGCAGTTCTTGTAAACTGCTGGTGCAATGCCGCCCCATGCAGATTTGCGGCCAATCGGCCTCTAGCAGGGGGTGTCAATCAACCAGATCGTATTCGATCGGGTTGATTTCTGGCGATCGCTGTCCGCCTCCTCAGAGGCTCCTCAGGTCTTTAGACCGCTACTTCATAACCTGTGTTTCTGGCGAGCCTGGAGGCTTGCCAGAAACACGGGGCATCAAGCTCCATACAGAGCTTGATAAATAGGACCCTATGAGTTTAAATAAGCATGGTTTTATGAGAAATAGATCAAACTAATGATCTAATTAGATTCTACGAGGAAGTAAGTAAAAATATAGATAAAGGGGAATCAGTTGATGTGATATACTTGGATTTTGCAAAGGTGTTTGATACAGTGCCACATGACTGGGAAAAGATGAAAATTTTAGGTCATGGATAAATAACTGGATAAAAGACAGGGATCAATGAGTAGTAGTAAGCAAATCATACTCAAATTGGACAAAGGTAATCAGTGGAGTCCTTCAGGAATCAGTACTGTACCCTGTTCTTTCTAATACTTTTATTAATGACTTGGATCAAGGATTAAATAGCAAAATCTATATTTTTGCAGATAATATAAAGTTGTGTAAGGTTTTTAGGTCAGGGCAGAATTAACTTGCTTTACAAGGGGATTTAAAAAAATTAGAAGAATGGGCAGGTAAATGGAAAATGAGATTTAATACTGGAAAATGCAAGGTTCTACATTTTGTAAGTAAACATAAGCAGGCAATCTATTATTTAAATGGGACTAGACTTAGCCAAACAGAGGAGGAAAGGGATTTGGGAGTAGCTAATAATTGGAGTAAATATCTTGAGGTAAAAAATAATCAGGAGGTATATCTTAAGAAGAGATCTCAATATGAAGATCTCAAACTGAATCTTAAATTCAAAGGCTTTCACGGTATCTCTGCAAAACATCTAGCTAATTTAACTAGAAATAGGAAAAGCAAAAACTACATTTCGGCTATTAAAGATGGTAAAGATAGATTCACAGATCCTGAAAAGATCAGAAAAGTTTTTCATAATTTCTATCAAAAACTATATAGTAAAACAGATGTAAATGTCGCAAATCTTGACAATTTTTTTTCTCAGATCATACTTCCTCAAATTCCTAAAGAATGTTTAGAAAACCTAAATACATATATTACATGAGAAGAAATCAGTAAGGCTATTGAGAAAGCAAAATTAAATAAAGCTGCAGGGCCAGACTTTCTACCAGCTGAATTTTACAAATTACTATCCCAAGAAATTAACTCTACCTTGGAAAGGCTCTATAATGAGTATTTCTCTTCCAGCAATATGATGTCTAATATTTTTACAGCAGCCAATGTTACCCTAATACCTAAAAAAGATAGGGGAAAAGAGGACCCTGCTTCATATAGGCCAATTTCTATCCTTAATGTAGACTATAACATTTTAGCTTCTATTATTGCTGATAGATTGGCGAAAGGTTTACACGACATTATTCACCCCGATCAGACAGGTTTTATTAAAGGTAGAAATTCGGCTAAAAATATTTGCAAAGTAGTGACGCTGTTGGATTACTTTTGGAATAGAGATAGATTAAAGAAAGATAAATACGCGGATCTGGCCCTTCTAACAGTAGATGCAGAAAAAGCCTTCGACTCCATCACATGGCAGTATCTTTTCTCTGTGTTAGAAAGATTTGGTTTCCAAGGGCAATTTCTTCATTTTATCCACAAAATATATCGGATGCCGGTCTCTTACTTATTGATCAATGGTATATTATCTCCCAAGATAACTCTTGGTAGGGGAACACGGCAAGGTTGCCCTCTGTCTCCCTTATTGTTTGATATTGCGCTAGAGCCCTTGGCTATTTGGCTAAGACAAAACATAAGTGGTATCTCAATTGGCTTGCAAAAATTGAAAACACTTTTGTATGCTGACGACATGTTACTCTTCTTAGATACTACAGCGTATCATATTCCGTTAGTTATACAAATCTATGCTGAATTTAGTTCATTCTCGGGGTATAAAATTAATTTTGATTAAAGCGAGTTACTTTGGATTCATAAATCAAAAACAAGCTGTTCAAATCATCCCTTTAAAGTCGTTGATCATTTTAAATATCTGGGAATAATCCTACATAGAAACCCCCAAAAATGGTATGACCTGAATTTTGTATCCCTATTAACAAAATAAAAAACTAACCTGGAGATGTGGGCCTCTTTTCCCCTATCTATAACAGCACGTGTTAATATAATAAAAATGATTGTGTTTCCACAAATTTTGTATCCACTACAAAATCTTCCATTGTTCCTCTTAAAAGCGAATCTTAGAAAATTTGAGCAATATGTATCTAAATTTATCTGGGATAATAAGAAACCACGTATATCTTTGGTGAAGCTGACACAAAAAAAAAAGTTTGCGGGCTTAGCTCTTCCTAGCTTAAAATTATACAATATTGCCACGTTAGTCAAATTTGCCCTTGATTGGATTTCCAATTCCAACAATTTTGCTACTATTGAACTAGAAACTCAATGCATTTTTCCTTTCTCATTAAAAGCTATCCTACATAATAGAATCAAACAGCTATCTCCTAGGATTGCGAAGTTTTCTTCTATTAAAAATATAATTATAGCCTGGCATAAATTTTGCAAGGAATTGGGAATAGATCCGCATTTTTCTAAATATCTCCCTATAAGAGGTAATCCTGAGTTTGTGCCCTGGAATACAACAATGGGATCTTTAAAAAAATGGGAAGAGAATGGGCTGTCAAGGGTTTCTCAGGTTTTAGCGGATTCATGGCAATTGTATCCAGCAGGTATTCTTTTCCAACAATTCAATCTATCCAGGAACAATCTATTTGCGTATTTTCAAATTAGACATTTTGTGCAGAAATTACAGCTCGGGGAGGATTGGCGGTCTGAGTGGGTCAAGATTGATACATGTATTGATAGATTTTCAACTGGCAAAACTGCAATCTCGCTTATATATGATATAATGTTGGCCAAACAGGGCGCAATAGGAGTGGAGAAAATATGCAAAAATTGGGGAGAATACTTTCTCTAACCTAAATCCGGAAGTGGTTGTTCAAGTTTTGTAGTAGTATATAAATGTAGTCTTCCCATCCCTGTAAAAGAGTCACACCTGAAACTAGATAATAAATATTATTTACCTCCGTCTAGAATGGCACAGTATTACCCTTCTCAACCTTTTTTGTGTCCAAGGTGTGTCCCACAGCAAGGGCCAACCTAATACATATGCTATGGTCATGTCCCAAGACGAAGCAATACTGGCTAAAAATACAGTACTGGGTAATCGATCCTTTAATGTAGACTGCCATTTTACCCCTGAGCTGGTATTTTTTCTTAGAATAGAGGACCAAATAAAAAATGCTTTTTTAGATGCCTTTAGAGCCATTATTCTTATAGCTAGGTTCCTCTTATTCAAGAACTGGCATTCGCATAAGGCCCCCCCATTTTATTTGGTTCTTAAAGAGATTCAGTCCCAGATACAGTTTGAAGCTTTTCATACTCAGCTCTCGACTGAAAAACATATAAGTAAATTTATCTATAGATGGCTGCCAATTATTACATCCTATCCTTTGCCAGTGCAGAAAAGCATCTTGTCTCCGTTTTTAAGCTCACAGACCTTTGCTGATCTAGTGGTACATGGGATGTTCCCTCCGCTATGGGTGTCTAATGCAAGGGAAATATGTTATTGACAAAGCTCTCGCTTAGGGAACGGTGGGGTGGGGGAGACGACGGGTGAGGGGATAAAAGTTTTTTTTTTATTATTTATATCGCTTGTCTTGTCTTGTATTTTTTTGTCTTCGGGGTTTTATTGTTTTGTCTTGTCTTGTCTTGTCGTGTCTTGTTTTCTATCATTAATCATATATGAGTCTATTAGAAGGTATTTGTGCGGCCTCAACAGGGGTTTGCAATGTTGGTATTTATGTACGCTAAGAAAATTTTGGTTTGTTAACAGGTATAATTCAAGGTAAATTGTAACCCTCTATTGTTGGGCTTGAATGTGCTAATCCCAAGGTCTTTGCTATCTTCTTCTTTTTTTTTTTTTTTTGCCGAGTTTGGTAATAGATTTTTGTATTTTATATTTTTACTTTTTTTTTCCTTAAAAATTCTCAATAAAAGGAAATAAGAGCTTAAAAAGAAGGGGAAGGAAAGGGAAGGAAAGAGAAAGAAAAAAAAAAAAAGGAAAAGAAAGGGGTATTATATAGACTCATCAGTATGTTTATGTGTTTATGTGGTATCCTTATTTATGTTAATCTTAAAATATAAAAAACTCCAACAATGTGAAATTCAAGAATGTAGATACACACCGAGAGTGTGTATATGGTCCACCTGTATATTGTTTGTACTTCTTTATGTCTTTTGCCTGTGTGGTGCTAAATTTACTTTCTGTACTGTATACCCATTGTGGCTTTAAATAAAGATAAAAAAAAAAAAAAAAAAGGAGAATGCAAGGTTCTACATTTTGTAAGTAAACATAAGCAGGCCAATCTATTATTTAAATGGGACTAGACTTAGCCAAACAGAGGAGGAAAGGGATTTGGGAGGTATTAACAGATAACAAGCTAAAGATGGGTGCACAATGAAGGTCAGTGGCTTCTAAGGATAATACGATACTAGCATGTATTAAAAGAGACTTTGATGCAGGAGAAAAAGCATAATTCTGTCACTATATAAATCCCTGGCAAGACCTCAACTTGAGTATGAAGTGCAGTTTTAAGGACCTAGCTCAAAAAAAAGATATTGCAGAGAAGGGCCACAAAGCTAATAAGGGGAATGGAGAATTTAAGCTATGAGGAGAGGTTAGCCAAACTGGGTCTGTTTTCTCTAGAAAAAAGGTGCTTGATTATTTTATATAAATATATTCAAGGCCCATATACAGAGATGGAAGAAGCTCTGTTTATTCCTAGAAAATCATCTGTATCTAGTGATCACAATTTAATGCTTAGTTTAAAAAAGATTAAATCTCCTGCAACGTAAACATTTTTTCACTGTAAGAGCAATCAAATTGTGGAACTCATTACCTGAGGAGGAAGTAAATTACAGTACCTTAGATAAATTTAAAAATGGTTTAGATATATTTCTGTCTAGAAACAGAATTCAGGTATATGATTGTTTGTGTTAAATAGGTCACCCTTTTAATAGGATTAATTTAAGCTCAACTATAGCTTTTTTGTGAGTATATTAGATTTGTATAGGTTAAACGCAATGGACTTCTGTCATTTTTCAACCTTATCTACTATTTTACTAAGACACTTAAAATGTAGCACATCAGCAGTTGTAGTCTCTTGCTGTGGGAAGAAGAATTAGGAACATTGACCTTCCCTGGCTGAAAAGTAGAAGGGAATATAATTTTTATATATATATATATATATATATATATAATATATATATATATATATATATTATATATATATATATATATATATATCCAAATTCCAGGTGCACTCCCTAGAACCACATAAGCAAACTGCCAGGGTGCTACGTATAATACATACACAAAGTTCCTTTATCCTATTCAGAATAAAATGCTGCACTCACCAGTCTTGAGAATGATTTAGTGTATTCACCTCATTGCATCAGCATATCACTGCACAAATACCCCCAGGCGTTTTGCGGTACCGAACTGGCACCTTTCTCAATGGGTAATTCAAATATCTCCAAAAAGATCTTTATAAATATATATATATATATATATATATATACACATACACACCGTCTATATATATATATATTATAAATATATTACATTTGATACAGTATTTACCCAATCACAACACATGAAGTACATGTAATACGCTTGTTAAAGGCATCAGTCAGAATGTTAGCATCTCTTATCATCCTGCAGTCTTAGATATGCTTGTGGTGTGGGATGCAACAAATGGCCATTAACTCTCTGGGTTACTTTTTTGTTCCATAAATAAGAGCCTAGATTATTTGCTTATCACTAAAATCGGAACTCTATTTAAAAAAAAAAAAAAAATCAACAGATGTGTTTTCAAAAGCAAATATTCATAACCCACAACCTGTTTCCCCCCCACAAACAATTAGCCCTAACATGGGAACCACGCCCACCACAATTAACCCTTAACTACAACCTCCATGCATAGCAATTAACCATAGTCCCTGTTCTACCACTGTCTTTCTTACAGCCAACAGTTTTGCTGCCCCTCACTGCCCTCTTACATACTATCTGTCTAGACCAAGACTGTCGTTCTCTACTATTTTAAGCAATCATGGTTGATTATAAGATTAACCAATCAATGTTAAGATGGCAGATATCACTGTTAAAACTGAACACTCAGATTTACCCTAAAAAGAAATCTCTCATGCTTAGGAATGTGTATGTTTATTGTAAAATTGTTCCATAGGATAGAAGCTTATTGCATGATAATGAAAAGTCTCACAGTTCCATTAGTGGACATTGGCATGCCTCAAAATCATGAGTGTCCAGAAGGAGGAGGATAGGGGCAAAAAGTTATTTTGATGTTTTTAAATGTACATTAATCAAACTCAAAAACACTAATACAATTTATGCCATCCTTTGAATGCAACAATGTATTTAAAAGGGATAGAAAACACCATCTAGTTATAAGACGTCTGTTTTCTTGCTTTAGAATAACATATCAGTCAAGTCTAAACTTTTAAAAAGCTTTTTACTCATTACCTAAATTGCTGCCATTTCTCAATAGCTAAACCCCACCTACCACTTGTCTCATTCGGAAGAACCAATCTGAGCTTGAGTATGCAGCTGAAAAGGTTAGCCAGGGTTGCCTTGTTCGTATAAAGTGCATTTTTCCTTATCTATTAAAACGAATTGGAGAAGGATATGTAGCAGGGTTCGGCTCTAGTTTTCAGTGCTAAATTACATGAAAAGATAACAAAATTATTTAAATGTCCCATTAACACCAGGTCAAGACAGGTGTAATGAAACACAGGTTCAAATCACAAACATACACAGAAACACTAGTCTGCTCTTCTTGACTCTGCATACACTCTGGGTTGGTGCTCCAAAATAGCTTTAAAAAGGACAATCTACTCAGATTTTTTTAGTTGTTTAAAAAGATAGATAATCCCTTTATTACCCATTACATAACTAACTTTTAAAGCAATGTAACTTATTCCCATTAATTGCTGTGCAACCCAAATGCATGATAGAAATACTTGTAGCCCCTCATTTGATGCACCAAGGGAGTGTACTTTCTGCAAATGTGTGCTTTGTGTACCCCATTTTAATTTCTCAGGTGATTAGATCCTGTTTTTCATAATTGATCAAATTGACATGCCTGGAAAAAAGTGTGAAATGTTCTTAATTTCTGCTTATTTCAGACAGGTTACCTTCTACAAATATTTAGCCACACAGGTTTTGATGGTAGAACTTAGAAAAATAAAATGACATACTATCATTTATTGAGTCAAGAGTAAAAAAAAACACTTTTTTTTTTACATTTGACAATATTTTTTAGGCCTGATGATACATACACATATAATAATGGTATATTATGAATCTGCTGGGTCTGCTGAAAAAAAACAATATATAGTTTGTATAGTTTATTGACATAAACTTTACTTCCAAACTTTAAACGTGAACTGCAACAAAAAGCTCAAAACCAGCTTAGCACACAGGTGGGAAATGGCTTAGTAGTCAAAGGGTTAATACTACTATTTTACCTCTGTGATTAATTTGTATCTAAGCCTCTGCAGACTGCCGCCCTTATTTCAGTTGAACTGCAACAAAAAGCTCAAAATCAGCTTAGCACACAGGTGGAAAAGGCTTAGTAGTCAAAGGGTTAATATACTATTTTACCTCTGTGATTAATTTGTATCTAAGCCTCTGCAGACCTGCCCCCTTATTTCAGTTCTTTTGACAGACTCCCATTTTAGCCAATCAGTGTTGACTCATAAATAACTCCAGTGAGCATAATGTTAGCTATACGGCACACATGAACTAGCGCTGTTTAGCACTGAGATAAAGGCAGCCTTTAAATGCTTAGAAAATAGCATATTAGCCTACCTAGGTTTAGTTTTCAACAAAGAATACCAAGAGAACAAAGCAAAATTTAATGATAAAAGTAAATTTGAAAGTTGTTTAAAATTGCATGAATCATGAAAGTTTCATTTAGTCTAGACTGTCCCTTTAAGACAACACATATATCTTTCATTAGCAGCAAGACCCTTAAGACAAGGAAATTCAGTGTGGGCCTGTGCAAGCATATTATCATTTCCCTGAATAATTATAAATAATCACAACAGAAAGATGAGAATATTTGCTTGACAGTTTCTAAAGCGTTACCATGTATAATCATGATGTAATTGCAAATCTATTTATGGAAATTTCAGAAAAGACAAGAAAGAAAATGAGATGCTCAGCTATAAAAAGCCTCTGGGCACAGTATACTAAACAGTGTTACTTCCCAGTAGGCTTACAGTTTAGTAGTCCCTAATTATATACAATGGATACATAAATAGGAAGAATGGCTGCTTGTTTTTGTATTAGACAATATTACATGGTGTTAGTATTTTGTTCACTAGATATTTAACCTATTAAATTGACATTCTAAAGCAAAAAATACACAAACAGGTTAAATACATAAGTTCTGCACCTCTTATTTAAGACACAGCTAGTAAGCCAACCAGCAGTGTCAGTCCCATGTATCTACCAATCAATGACCATATCTTGCTATTGAGCTGCAATGCTTGTATCTCCAACACATATTAAGTTAGTGTCAGTAATGTAATAATTTTGTACTAACTAGAGCATGACATTTTTCCATTACAATATACCATTAAAGGGACACTGAACCCACATTTTTTCTTTCGTGATTCAGATAGAGCATGCAATTCTAAGCAACTTTCTAATTTACTCGTATTATCAAATTTTCTTCATTCTCTTTGTATGTTTATTTGAAAAGCAAGAATGTAAGTTTAGATGCCGGACCATTTTTGGTAAACATCCTGGGTTGTCCTTGCTGATTGGACAGCACCAATAAACAAGTGCTGTCCATGGTCTGAACCAAAAATGTGCTGGCTCCTTAGCTTAGATGCCTTCTTTTTAAAATAAAGATAGCAAGAGAATGAAGAAAAATTGATAGGAGGGGCAAAGTTTCCCAAACCTCAAAATGCCTATAAATACACCCCCTAACCACACCCACAATTCAGTTTAATGAATAGCCAAGTAGTGGAGTGATAAAGAAAGGAGTAAAAAGCATCAACAAAGGAATTTGGAAATAATTGTGCTTTATACAAAAAAATCATAACCACCATAAAAAGGGTGGGCCTCATGGACTCTTGCCAATATGAAAGACATTAATTTATTAGGTAAGTTCTTACATAAATTATGTTTTATTTCATGTAATTGGCAAGAGTCCATGTGCTAGTGATGTATGGGATAGCAATACCCAAGAATTTAAACGTTTGCTAGTTTTAATATCAAGAGGACTAGTTTCCTCTATATCCAACGTAATCAACACTTCTTTTAACAAAGAACGAATATACTCTATTTTAAATAAATAAGTAGATTTGTCAGTAACAATATCTGATGCAGGATCTTCTGAACCAGATAGATCCTCATCAGAGAAGGATAAATCAGCATGTTGTCGGTCATTTGAAATTTCATCAACTTTATGAGAAGTTTTAAAAGACCTTTTACGTTTATTAGAAGGAGGGATGGCAGACAAAGCCTTCTGAATAGAATCAGCAATAAATTCTTTTAAATTCACAGGTATATCTTGTACATTAGATGTTGAAGGAACAGCAACAGGCAATGTACTATTACTGATGGACACATTTTCTGCATGTAAAAGCTTATCATTACAACTATTACAAACCACAGCTGGAGAAATATTCTCCACAAGTTTACAACAAATGCACTTAGCTTTGGTAGAACTGTTATCAGGCAGCAGGGTTCCAACAATGATTTCTGAGACAGGATCAGATTGAGACATCTTGCAAATGTAAGAGAAAAAAACAACATATAAAGCAAAATGATCAATTTCCTTATATGGCAGTTTCAGGAATGGGGAAAAAATTCAAATAGCATAGCCCTCTGATAGAAAAAAAGGTAAGAGGCATATAGGAATGGGGTTTTAAATAATGAAAATATTTGGCGCCAAGTATGACGCACAACACAAACAGAATTTTTTTTGGTGCCAACAACATTCGTGTCATTGAAGACGCAACCTTGTGAAAGGACTCGGCGTCAACTAAGATGCCAGAAGTGATGAATTTGCGTCATCAAACGTAACTTTGCGCCAAAAAATATTGCGCCAAAAATGACGCAATAAACTTTAGCATTTTGCGCCCTCGCTAGCCTAATTCTGCCCGCAAATTTGAAAATGACAGTCAATTGAAAAAGACTATACCCCAGGTAAGAAATACATTTTCCTAAAAAATGCATTTCCCAGACATGAAACTGACAGTCTGCAAAAGGAAATATACTGAAAACCTGAATCATGGCAAATATAAGTACAATACATATATTTATAACTTTATATAAATACATAAAGTGCCAAACCATAGCTGAGAGTGTCTTAAGAAATGAAAACATACTTACCAAAAGACACCCATCCACATATAGCAGATAGCCAAACCAGTACTGAAACGATTATCAGTAGAGGTAATGGAATATGAAAGTATATCGTCAATCTGAAAAGGGAAATAGGAGATGAATCTCTACGACCGATAACAGAGAACCTATGAAATAGATCTTCATTTGTATGGAGTCTATTACGGTCCCTAAAAAGTCTACTCTTGTGGCTGGAATCAGAGAACTCTTTCCCAGATTTACCTTCCAACCGTGGGAGCGAAGAAAAGACAACAAGATCTCTGTATGAGAGTTTACTTGTTGAAAAGACGGCGCCTGAACCAAAATATCGTCCAGATAAGGTGCAACAGCAATGCCCCGGGACCGGATCACTGCCAAAAGAGGCCCCAGGACCTTTGAGAAAATTCTGAGAGCTGTGGCAAGGCCGAAAGGAAGAGCCACAAACTGGAAATGATTGTCTAAAAAAGCAACCATTAGAAACTTGTGATGATCCCGGTGAATGGGAACATGAAGGTACGCATCCTTTAAGTCTATGGTTGTCAAACTGACCCTCTTCAATCAAAGGAAGAATGGAACGTATATAGTCTCCATCTTGAAGGATGGTACACTGAGGAACTTTAGGTCTAAAATAGGTCTGAAAGTCCCCTCTTTCTTGGAAACCACAAACTGATTTAAATAAAATTCCAGACCCTGTTCCTGCAGAGGAACTGGAACTATAACTCCCAGGGCAAAAAGATCCTTGATACAATTTAAGAACGCCTCTCTCTTTATCATGTCTACAGATAATCTTGAGAGAAGAAACCTACCTCTGGGAGGAAAAGTCTTGAATTCTATTTTGTACCCCTGAGATACAATTTCCACGGCCCACAGGTCTGGGACATCTCATATCCAAGCCTGAGCCAATTGAAAAAGCCTGCCTCCTACTAGATCCGTTCCTGGATCGGGGGCCGACCCTTCATGCTGACTTAAAGTCAGTTGCATGCTTCTTAGATAGTTTCCCCTTGTTCCAAGACTGACCAGACTTCCAGGAAGGCTTGAATAGTTCCCTGCTTGGAAGAGGAAGCAGATGGTTTACCTCTAAAGTTACGAAAGGAATGAAAATTACTCTGACGCCCTTTCTGCTTATTCTTCTTATCCTGAGGAAGAAAAGATCCATTTCCTCCTGTGATATCTGAAAAAAAATCAGCCAAACCAGGCCCAAACAAGGTCTTACCCTTGTAGGGAATAACTAATAACTAAGATTTTGAAGAAAAGAAACATCCGTAGACCAGGATTTTAACCAAAGGGCTCTGCGAGCAAGAACCGCAAAACCAGACATTTTTGCTCCCAGTTTAATGACCTGTAAGGAAGCAAATAAAGGAATTGGCTTCAATATAATTCTCTCTCTAGCTCAAACAAGAGATTCCTTGACATAGGACTATTGTTCCACAATGTATGCTACTACTAAAATCTATCATGTAAGAGCGGCCCTACTAGTTTAGCTGTAGTAATCGAATGATTCATTGTTATGTATATTGCATTATTTCAATTACTATGTAATTTGAGAATACCAAGATTTTTGTTCTCTCGATTTGTTTTTTCTTCTATATTATATTTTTTGTTTTATTTTTCTTGTTATTATGCCTTTTATTACAAAAAATTAATAAAGAATACTTTATCATAAAGGAATTGGCTAACTTTAAGAACCTTAATCCTGTCCTGGATCTCCTCAAGAGGAGTATCTGAATAGAATCAGACAAAGCATCAAACTAGTAAGCTGCAGCGCTGGTAACAGTAGCAATACACACTGCAGGCTGCCATTGAAGACCTTGGTGAACATACATTTTCTTTAATAATAGGAGAAAAAAGAGTACCAGGTCTCTCCCACTCCCATGCAATAATGTCAGAAGCACGGTCTGGAACCGGAAAAACATCCACCGCAGAGGGAACATCAAAATACTTGTTCAGCTTACTAGACTTTTTAGGGTTAACTATAGTAGTATTGGAGTCATCCAAGGTAGCCAAAACCTCCTTAAGTAACAAGCAGAGCATAAATCTGAAGGACACAACTTCAGCATCAGTAAAAGGAATTATACTGCCGGAATCCGAAATTTCACCGTCAGATGCACAAAAATCAGACTTCTGAGAGGAAAGACTTTGATTAGCCACCTCAGGATCAGAAACCTTACTTACTGTTTCTTTAAAATTCCTTTTGCATTTTCCCTGCAGCATGGGGAAAGCAGACAGCACCTCAGATACTGCAGAAGATACCTGGGCAGCAATATCTTGCAAAGTAACTCCAGACGGAGCATGAGAGGAAACGCAGGGCACTGCATGTGCAGATGAACAGCATCCGCTTTAGCTAATGATGGCTCAGAATCAAAAAATCTATTTTTATAAAAGTTCTTTCAATACATGAACAAAAAGGTATTGGGGGTTCCACCTGGGCATCAAAACATAAGCAACAGGTAACTTCCTGCACAGCCTCCTGAACCATAGTACAAAAAAAAAGAAGCAAATAAAAAATATCTTTTAAACTTTTTTTTTTTATCTTTTAACAAAGGATATAATACAGAACAAAAAAAACATTCTTAAATAAATGTTCCCTTAAAATTTACCAAATCAAGAAAACATACCCCAGGTTACACTCTACACCTCAGCAGAATTGCTGAGGTGTCCTACTTGTCCTGCAACCCGCAGCAAACTGAAGAAAAAAAACATCCTGTTTACAATCCAGATTTCTAGAGAAGCAAAAACAGCAAGAAGCCTTCTGAACAGCAGAGTCATCTGAAATATGCTCACCTCACTCTTACAGGAAGTGAAAAAAGCACCAAAAAAAACTGACATCAAAGAATCAGAACCTCCCTAAAAGGGGCGGTCCTACAGCAAACAAAAAATGCCTTTTAAAAAAAAAAAACTTTCTTGAAAACAGGCTTAAAAGCAAACAATAACCCCCCCAAAAAAAAGTACATAACTTACTTACTGAGCCATCAATAAAATAAATAACTCCTCACACTAATAATGTCTGCAAAAACTGCCACAAAAACCTGCACCCTTAAAGCAAGTGGCCAAGGTTGGCAACTGGACATCCTGACAAGATCCGCATACCAAAACCTGTGAGGCCATGCTGGTGCTATCAGAAACACAGGCGATTGTTCCAATATGATCTTGGAGATCACCCTTGGAAGAAGAACTAGAAGCGGAAAAATGTAAGCAGGTTGGTAAAACCAAGGAACCAACAACGCATCCACCATCTCTGCCTGAAGATCCCTGGACCTAGAAAGATACCTGGGAAGCTTCTTGTTTAGATGGGAAGCCATCAGGTCTATTTCGGGGAGACCCCACATCTGTACAATCTGACAAAATACATCTGGATGGAGAGACCACTCCCCTGGATGTAAAGACCAACGACTGAAATAATCCGCTTCCTAATTGTCTACACCTGGGATATGTATCGCAGAAATTAGACAGGAGTTCGATTCCGCCCAAGAAAGTATTCAAGATACTTCTTTCATCGCTAAAGGACTGTGAGTCCCCCCTTGATGATTGACATATGCACAGTTGTGATATTGTCTGTCTGAAAACGAATGAATGATTCTCTCTTTAACAGAGGCCAAGCCTGAAGAGCCCTGAAAATAGCACGGAGTTCCAAAATAATTGATTGGTAACCTTGCCTCTTGAGGATTCCAAACTCTTGTGCTGTCAGAGACCCCCAGACAGCTCCCCAACCTGTGAGATTTGCATCTGTTGAAATCACAGTCCAGGCAGGACGAACAAAAGGCCCCTTGAAGAATCGGATGATGATATAACCACCAGGACAGAGAGAGTTGAATGTTGGGATTTAAGTGTAACAACTGTGATTTCCGAGTATAATCCCTGCACCATTGATTCAGCATGCAAAGCTGCAGAGGTCTCATATGAAAATGAGCAAAGGGGATTGCGTCCGATGATGCAGTCATGAGACCTAACACTTCCATGCACATAGCCACTGAAGGGAATGATCGAGACTGAAGGTTTCGACAGGCAGAAACCAATTTCATTTGTCTCTTGTCTGTTAAAGACAGAGTCATGGACAATGAATCTATCTGGAAACCTAAAAAGGTGTCCCTTGTCTGAGGAATCAAGAAACTCTTTGGTAAATTGATCCTCCAACCATATCTTTGAAGAAATAACACTAGTTGATTCATGTGAGATTCTGCTAAATGTAAAGACCGAGCTAGTACCAAGATATTGTCCAAATAAGGAAACACTGCAATACCCTGCTCTCTGATTACAGATAGAAGGGCACCGAGAACTTTCAAAAATATTCTTGGAGCTGTTGCTAGGCCAAATGGAAGAACAACAAATTGGTAATGCTTGTCTAGAAAAAAGAATCTCGGAAACCGATAGTGGTCTGGATGAATCGGAATGTGAAGATACGCATCCTGGAAGTCTATTTAGGACATGTAATAACCTTCTGAACAAAAGACAGAATAGTCCTTTATAGTCACCATCTTGAAAGTTGGGACCCTTACAAATTGATTCAAAAGCTTCAGATCCAGAACTGGTCTGAAAGAATTTTCCTTCTTCGGGACAATAAATAGATTTGAATAACAAAACAGACCCTGTTCCAGAATTGGAACTGGTACAATTACTCCTAAAAGTTCTAGATCTGAAACACACTTCAGAAAGGCCTGAGCTTTTTACAGGATTTGTTGGAACGTGAGAGAGAGAAAATCTTCTCACAGGAGGTCTTATTCTGAAACCTATTCAATACCCCTGAGAAACAATATTCTTAATCCAATGATTCTGAATGGAACCTGCCCAAACGTCTTGAAATAATTTCAATCTGCCTCCCACCAGCAAAACTGGATTGAGGGCCGCACCTACATGCAGTCTTGGGGGCTGGCTTTAGTTTCTTAAAAGGCTTGGAATTATTCCAACTCGAGGATGGCTTCCAATTGGAGCCAGAGTCTTTAGGGGAAGGAGTGGTTTTCTGTTCTCTATTCTGACGAAAGGAACGAAACCGATTAGAAGCTTTAGATTTGCCTTTAGACTTTATATCTTGAGGCAAAAAACTCCCTTCCCCCCTAGTAATAGTGGAAATAATAGAATCCAACTGGGAACCAAACAAATTATTACCCTGGAATGATAGAAATAGTAACCTAGATTTAGATACCATGTCAGCATTCCATGATTTGAGCCATAAAGCTCTTCTAGCTAAAATAGCCAAAGACATAGATTTAACATTAATCTTGAGGATATCGAAATATCATCAGAGATAAAATGATTAGCATGTTGAAGCAAACAAACAATGCTGTGAAAATCAGAATCTTTTTCCCGTTGTGCTAAGCTATCCAACCAAAAAGTTGATGCAGCCGCAACATCAGCCATAGAAATGGCAGGTCTGAGCATATAGCCAGAATGCAAATAAGCTTTCCTTAGATAAGATGCAATCTTCTTATCTAAAGGTTCCTTAAAAGAGGTACTATATTCAATAGGAATAGTAGTACGTTTAGCAAGAGTAGAAATAGCCCCATCAACCTTAGGGACTTTTTCCCAAAACTCTAATTTAGCCACTGGCAAAGGATACAACTTTCTTAACCTTGAAGAAGGAATAAAAAAGTACCAGGCTTAGACCATTCCTTAGCAATCACATCAGAAATAGCACCAGGAACAGGAAAAACCTCAGGAGTAGTCACAGGAGGTTTATAGACAGGATTTAAATGTTTACTGGATTTATTATCAAGAGGATCAGACTCCTCAATAGTCAAAGTTATTAACACTTCTTTTAACGAAGAACGAATATACTCAATCTTAAAAAGATAATATGATGTATCAGTGTCAATGTCTGAAGTAGGATCTTCTGAGTCAGAGATATCCTCATCAGAGGAGGATATATCAGTATGTTGCCAGTCATTACAAATTTCATCAGTATTCTGAGAATTTTTAAAAGACCTTTTACGTTTATTTGAAGGCGGTATAGCAGCCATAGCCTTCTGTATCGCCTCAGCAATATACTTTTTCATATCAACAGGGATATCATGTACTTTAGATGTTGAAGGAACAACAGAGAATGTACTAGCACTAATAGAAACCTTTTCTGCATGCAAAAACTTATCATGACAACTTTTACATACTACAGATGGAGATATAATCTCCACTAGCTTACAACAGATACACTTAGCTTTGGTAGAACTGTGTTCAGGCAGCATGGTTCCTACAGCAGCTTCTGAGACAGGATCATATAAAGACATCTTGTAAAATGTAAAAAAGAAAAAATAACATTAAAATTTCCACATATAGCAGTTTCAGGAACAGAAAAAAATGTAAATGCTAAAAACTGGCAAAAAAAGCAAATAGCATAGACCTCTGAGCATAAAGAAGGCAAGGAGTATATAGGAAGTGAGGCAAAATAAAAATATTTTTTTTTGGCTCCAAGTATGACGTACAACGCAAAAGGAAGTTGAGAAATTTTTTGGCGCCAACAAACATCCAGAAATGACGCAACTCGCATCATAACAAACACAATTTCGCTCCAAACAACCTAGCGTCAACTAAGATGCAAGAAATGACAAACTTGCGTCATGACAGACGCACATTTGCGCCCAAAATATTTCTCGTGCCAAGAATGACACAATAAATAACAGCATTTTGCGCCCTCGAGAGTCTAATTTGCCCACAAATTTTCCAAAGAAAAAACAAGTCAAATTGAAAAAAAGACTATACCCCAGGTATGATAAACTTCCTAAAAAACGCAACTGCTGGACTGCAAAGGGAAATACACATAGACCTGACTCATGGCAAATATAAGTAAAATACATATATTTAAAACTTTATATTAATACATAAAGCGCCAAACCATAGCTGAGAGTGACTTAAATAATGATACATACTTACTGAAAGACACCCATCCACAGAAAGCAGATAGCCAAACCAGTACTGAAAGCAATCAGCAGAGGTAATGGACGGTATATAAGAGTATATTGTCGATCTGAAAAGGGAGGTAGGAGATGAATCCCTACGACCGATAACAGAGAACCTTTGAAAAGATTTCCCGCGAGGAAAACCATAAAATCAAATAGGCGATACTCTCTTCACATCCCTCTGACAAACACTGTACTCTGAAAAGAATTGGGCTTCAGAATGCTTAGAAGCGCTTATCACAGAAGAAATCATAAAAATCAAGCACAAACTTACTTCACCACCTCCATAGGAGGCAAAGTTTGTAAAACTGAATTGTGGGTGTGGTGAGGGGTGTATTTATAGGCATTTTGAGGTTTGGGAAACTTTGCCCCTCCTGGTAGGATTGTATATCTCATACGCCACTAGTTCATGGACACGCCACTAGTTCATGGACTCTTGCCAATTACATGAAAGAAAACTCAACTACCTGCACGAAATAACTAAAAAAATACATAACCACCCGCAAGAAATATAAATAAAAAACATATAACTGCCCGCACAAAGTATAACAAAAAAAATAACCTCCCGCACAAAGTATTAACAAACACTTAAACCGTAAATCCCCATATTGCAAAACAATAAAGTAATTAGCCCCTAATCCGCAAATAACATAATTAAATTATTAACCCCTTAACCACCAGCCACATCGCAATAAGCCTAATTAACCTATTAACCCCTAAACTGCAAAACCCCTACATTGCAAAAAAACTTTTTAACCTATTAAATCTTAAACTGCCAACCCCACCACATCACAATAAAGCTAATTAACCCCTAAACCATCAAACCCCCACATCGCAATAACCCTAATATATTAACCCCTAGACCGCCAACCCCCCCACAACACAAATAACTAATTTAATTGATAAGCCCCCTAACCTAACACCCCCTAAATTAACCCCAATTACTACTAAATAACAATTAAAATTAAAAAAAAAATAACATTAAATTACAAAAAATAAAAAAGTCTAACATTACAGAAAAAAATAAATAAAATTATCAAAAATTTTTTTTTTTATACCTAATCCCAATGAAAATAAAAAAGCCCCCCCCCAAAAAACATAAAAACACCCCCTAATCTAAACTACCAATAGCCCTTAAAAGAGCCTTTTGTAGGGCATTGCCCTAAGTTAAACAGCTCTTTTACCTCTAAAAAAAATACTAAGTCCCCCCTAACAGTAAAAACCTCCCACCCACCTAACCCCCAAAGTGAAAAAAACATAACACTAAAAAAAGCCCCATATAGATACTCACTGTTCCTGAAGTCCAGCGGAGAAGGTCTTCTTCCAGACGGATCCATCATCTTCTATCTTCATCCAGGGTGAAGGCGGCACGGAGCTGAGGTGTGGAGCTGTGTTCCCAATGCCTGGATCCTCACCGGTGGCGGTCCTTGGCGACATAAAGGCTCCTCTTCATGAGATCGTCCGTCGCACACTTAAGATTGAATGCAAGGTACCCCACATTTATTGTGGTACCTTGCATTCCTATTCGTTGAAATTTTGACATCAGTCAATAGGATGAGAGCTACTGAAATCTTATTGGCTGATTTCAAAATTTAAGCCAATAGAAATGCAAGGTACCCCATATTGATTGCGGTACCTTGCATTCAATCTTCAGTTTACGACAGACATCGGATGAAGAGGAGCCTCCATGCCACCGAGAAACGCTGCCGCCGAGGACCACCGCTGTTGAGGATCGCCGCTGAGGATACAGGCATCGGGAACACAGCAATGCACCTCTGCCTTCACTCCAGATGAAGATAGAAGATGATAGATCCGTCTGGAAGAAGACCTTCTCTGCCGGACTTCAGGAACATTAAGTACTTATTTGGGGCTTAGGTTTAGGATTTTTTTGGTGTGTTTTTTTTTTTTAGATTAGGGTTTTTTTGGGCTTGAAAAAGAGCTGATTGTCCTTTTAAGGGCAGTAAAAGAGTTGAATGCCCTTTTAAGGGCAATGCCCATACAAATTCCCTTTTAGGTGCAATGGGTAGTTTAGTTTTTTTTAGTGTTAGTTTTTTTTATTTTGGGGGGTTTGGTGAGTGGGAGTTTTTTACTGTTAGGGGGGACTTAGTATTTTTTAGAGGTAAAAGAGCTGTTTCACTTAGGGCAATGCCATACAAAAGGCCATTTTAAGGGCTATTGGTAGATTAGTATTAGATTAGGGGGTGTTTTTATTTTTATAGGGGTATTAGTTTAGGTTTAAAATTTTTATTTTGGATAGCTTTGTTTATTTTTTCTGTAATTTAACTTTTTTTTATTTTTTTGTAACTTTAGCTTGGAGGTTTGTATTTTTTAAACATAGACTGCCCTCTGGGCAGGCTTATCACCTAGTTACAAATAATCAACGGTGTACATTATTAATCCTATTTCTATTTTACATCACATCAGATGTTGACACACCATTTTGATCCCTTTTAATAAAAAACCCATCAACATACATTACATTCATGATTTTAATCCTTGATTATTCTTTAAAGGGACATTAAACACTTTGAGATGGTAATATAAAATGATAAATCATAATATATATATATATATATATATATACAGTATATATATATATACACTGTATATATGTATATAAATATCTGCAATATACTTTCATGATTTATTTTGTCCCTTTTTACTGTAATTCCATTGTGAAATTGTGAGCTTTTCAGTTCCTGTTAGAAATGGAAGTGCAGAACACTGTTATACTCTTCACAGTCATTGACTGCGCACTCTAGTGACCTATTTATTAGGGTTGCACCGATACTAGTATTGGTGCCGATACTAAGTATTTGCATGAGTACTTGTACTCATGCAAATGCACCAATACTTAAACCGATAACTTAACTTCCTACCTATACGCCATCTTGTGGCGTTTTTCAAACTGCATGTTCCCATTTCATTTTAAAACTTAACTAAAATTGTTTACTTCTGTTCTGCCAATACAAATTGCTGTTATTTGTATTATTGTACGTTTAACAGCAGTGCTCCAAAAACTACTACTATACATCTGGAAACCTACCTGGGAGAGATCACTGTACCTCATTCACACAAACCCCTGAAGTACTGGGCAGTTAGTAAACTGAGATTTCCAGCTCTGGCTAAAATGGCCCAAAAATATATTTCTGCCCCATGCAGTAGTGTGAAAAGTGAAAGACTGTTCAGCTTAGTGTCAAACGTCTTTACTGATAAAAGAAACAGACTTGTAGCTGAACATGTAGATATGCGTCTTCCTTAATAAGAACTTGCCACTAACTTTTGAAAAAATATTCTAATTGCTTTGCCTGTTATACTGCTAGTTCTCATCTTGAACAATTGTGCTCAAAACATACTATACTCTGAGGAACATCCTTAGCCAGGGCTGGACTGGGAATAAAAAGCAGCTCTGGAAAAATATGAAGACCAGCCATATTTTCTGTTGAGTCAGTAGAATGCAAATGCCCCATTTTTCTCAAAGGGGATTACTGGGACGCTCTTTCCCCAATGTTTTTTTCAGAATTAAATTATATTATGTTGTATTACATACAAATGTCAGATTGATGTTATATAGGCACCCTACAAACCAATAGCATCCAGTAATCACCTAATCACCTCTTTAAATTGTAGCTTTCCAGCCCCAACTGCTGCAGCTGTTAATTATTGTTATTATCAATATATTTTATTGTAATATTTTTATTTATAAAGATGTTCTGTGAACTTTGTGACAACAAATACAACTGTTTAATTTTTTCAAAATGTCTTTTGAGTTACAGTTCATAACTATATAGAAGCCATCTTAAATCATTAGTCTGTATTGTGCTTGGTAAACTGTCATATTACATTAAAAAAAGTATCGGTAATTGGTATCGGTGAGTGTTTGAAAAAAGAATCAGTACTTGTACTAGGCCTTAAAAAATGGTAACGATGCAACCCTACTGTTTATAACTGTCCCTAATTGGCCACAACAGAGAAGGTAACCTAAGTTACAACATGGAAGCTCCCATTGCTTTATAGACACTACAACTTTACAATTACAATGAAACTTTAAAAAAACATAATTTATGTAAGAATTTACCTGATAAATTAATTTCTTTCATATAGGCAAGAGTCCATGAGCTAGTGACATATGGGATATACAATACTACCAGGAGGGGCAAAGTTTCCCAAACCTCAAAATGCCCATAAATACACCCCTCACCACACCCACAATTCAGTTTAACGAATAGCCAAGAAGTGGGGTGATAAAGGAGTAAAAAGCATCAACAAAGAAATTTGGAATTAATTGTGCTTTATACAAAAAAATCATAACCACCATAAAAAGGTTGGGCCTCATGGACTCTTGCCAATATGAAAGAAATTAATTTATCAGGTAAATTCTTACATAAATTATGTTTTATTTCATGTAATTGGCAAGAGTCCATGAGCTAGTGATGTATGGGATATCAATACCCAAGATGTGGAACTCCACTCAACAGTCACTAGAGAGGGAGGGATAAAATAAATAACAGCCATTTTCCGCTGAAAAAATAATCCACAACCCAAAATAAAAGTTATTCTCATAATGAAAAGAAAAACTTAAAATATCAGCAGAAGAATCAAACTGAAACAGCTGCCTGAAGAACTTTTCTACCAAAGACTGCTTCTGAAGAAGTAAATACATCAAAATGGTAGAATTGAGTAAAAGTATGCAAAGAGGACCAAGTTGCTGCTTTGCAAATCTGATCAACTGAAGCTTCATTCTTAAAAGCCCACGAAGTGGAGACTGATCTAGTAGAATGAGCTGTAATTCTCTGAGGCGGGGCCTAACCCAACTCCAAATAAGCTTGATGAATCAAGAGCTTTAACCAGGAAGCCAAGGAAATAGCAGAGGCCTTCTGACCTTTCCTAGGACCAGAAAATATAACAAATAGACTAGAAGTCTTCCTGAAATCTTTAGTAGCTTCAACATAATATTTCAAAGCTCTCACCACAACCAAAGAATGTAAGGATCCTTCCAAAGAATTCTTAGGATTAGAACACAAGGAAGGGACAACAATTTCTCTACTAATGTTGTTAGAATTCACAACTTTAGGTAAAAATTTAAATGAAGTCCGCAAAATCGCCTTATCCTGATGAAAAATCAGAAAAGGAGATTCACAAGAAAGAGCAGATAGCTCAGAAACTCTTCTAGCAGAAGAGATGGCCAAAAGGAACAACACTTTCCAAGAAAGTAGTTTAATGTCCAAAGAATGCATGGGCTCAAACGGAGGAGCCTGTAATGCCTTCAATGCCTTGATTTAATGACGGGCTTAATGCGAACTAAAGCCTGTACAAAACAGTGAATATAAGGAAGTTTAGCAATCTTTCTGTGAAATAATACTGAAAGAGCAGAGATTTGTCCCTTCAAGGAACTTGCAGACAAACCCTTATCCAAACCATCCTGAAGAAACTGTAAAATTCTAGGAATTCTAAAAGAATTTATGAAAAGAACACCATGAAATGTAGGTCTTCCAAACTCGATAATAAATCTTTCTAGGGACAGATTTACGAGCTTGTAACATAGTATTAATCACTGAGTCAGAGAAACCTCTATGACTTAGTACTAAGCGTTCAATTTCCATACCTTCAAATTTAATGATTTCAGATCCTGATGGAAAGACGGACCTTGAGACAGTAGGTCCAGCCTTAACGGAAGTGGCCAAGGTTGGCAACTGGACATCCGAACAAGAAACTTTTTGGTAAATTGATCCTCCAACCATGTTTTTGAAGAAACAACACTAGTTGATTCGTGTGAGATTCTGCAGAACGTAAAGACTGAGCTAGTACCAAGATATCATCCAAATAAGGAAACACCGCAATACCCTGCTCTCTGATTACAGAGAGTAGGGCACCTAGAACCTTTGAAAAGATTTTTGGAGCTGTTGCTAGGCCAAATGGAAGAGCAACAAATTGGTAATGCTTGTATAGAAAAGAGAATCTAAGCAACTAATAATGTTCTGGATGGATCGGAATATGAAGGTATGCATCCTGCAAGTCTATTGTAGACATATAATGTCCTTGATGAACAAAAGGCAGAATAGTCCTTATAGTCACCATCTTGAAAGTTGGTACTCTTACATAACGATTCAAAATTTTCAGATTTTCAGAACTGGTCTGAATGAATTTTCCTTCTTTGGGACAATGAATAGATTTGAATAAAACCCCAGACCTTGTTCCTGAAAAGGAACCGGCATGATTACCCCTGAAGACTCCAGGTCTGAAACACACTTCAGGAAAGCCTGAGCTTTTACTGGATTTGCTGGGATACGTGAGAGAAAAAAATCTTCTCACAGGAGGTCTTACTCTGAATCTTATTCGATACCCTTGAGAGACAATGCTCTGAATCCATTGATTTTGGACAGAATTTATCCAAAAATCCTTAAAAAACCTTAATCTGCCACCTACCAGCTGAGCTGGAATGAGGACCGCACCTTCATGAGGACTTAGGGGCTGACTTTGGTTTTTTAAAGGCTTGGATTTATTCAAATTTGAGGAAGGCTTCCAATTGGAAAGAGATTCCTTGGGGGAAGGAATAGATTTTTGTTCCTTATTTTGACGAAAGGAACGAAAACGGTTAGAAGCCTTAGATTTACCCTTAGGTTTTTTATCCTGAGGCAGAAAAAACCCATTTCCTCCAGTAACAGTTGAAATAATACAATCCAACTGAGAACCAAATAAATTATTACCTTGGAAAGAAAGAGATAATAATCTAGACTTAGATGTCATATCAGCATTCCAAGATTTAAGCCATAAAGCTCTTCTAGCTAAAATAGCTAAAGACATGGATCTAACATCAATTTTGATAATATAAAAAATGGCATCACAAATAAAATGATAAGCATGTTGCTGTAAGCGAACAATGCTAGATATGTCAGAATCCAATTCTTGTTGCGCTAAATTCTCCAACCAAAAAGTTGATGCAGCCGCAACATCAGCCAAAGAAATTGCAGGCCTGAGAAGATGGCCTGAATATAAATAGGCTTTCCTTAGATAGGATTCAAGTTTCCAATATCCAAAGTAATTAATACTTATTTTAAGAAAAAACTAATATACTCTATTTTAACAAATAAGTAGATTTGTCAGTGTCAATATCTGAGGAGGGATCTTCTGAATAAGATAGATCCTCATCAGAGGAGGATAAATCATTATGTTGTCGGTCATTTGAAATTTCATCAACTTTATGAGAAGTTTTAAAAGACCTTTTACGTTTATTAGAAGGCAGAAATGCAGACAAAGCCTTCTGAATAGAATCAGTAACAAATTCTTTAAAATTCTTAGGTATATCATGTACATTAGAAGTTGAAGGAATTGCAACTGGCAATGTACTATTACTGATGAATACATTCTCTGGATGTAAAAGTTTATCATGACAACTATTACAAATGACATTCGGAGATATAAATTTCCACAATCTTACAACAAATTCACTTAGCTTTGGTAGAACCGATGTCAGGCAGCAAAGTTCTAACTGATACTTCTGAGGCAGGATCAGATTGAGACATCTTGCAAAATGTAAAAGAAAAAACAACATATAAAGCAAAATTATCAATTTCCTTATATGACAGTTTCAGGAATGGGAAAAAATTCAAACAGCATAGCCCTCTGACATAAAAAAAGGCAAGAGGCAAACAGCAATGGGGTATAAAACTAATGAAAAATGTTGGCGCCAACAATATCCGGAAATGACTAGCAACGCAACAGTGTGTAAGGCTTCCTCGTCAACTATGACGCCGGAAATGACGAACTTGCGTCAATGGACGTACTTTTCGCGCAAAAAAATTGACGCAATAAAGTCTAGCATTTGGCGCACCCACGGGCCTAATGCTGCCCGCAATTTGTAAGAAAAAAGTAGTCAATTTGAAAAAAAGACTAAACCCCAGGTAAGAAAAAAATATTTCTTAATATGTTTATTATCCAAATATGAAACTGACAGTCTGCACAAAGAAATACATGAACCTGACTCATGGCAAATATAAGTACAATACATATATTTAGAACTTAAATAAATATATAAATGCATAAAGTGCCAGACCATAGCTGGGGTGTCTTAAGTAATAAAAAACATACTTACCAAAAAAGACACCCATCCACATATAGCAGACAGCCAAACCAGTACTGAAACAGTTATCGGTAGAGGTAATGGTAATGAGAGTATATCATCTGAAAAGGGAGGTAGGAGATGAATCTCTACGACCGATAACAGAGAACCTATGAAATAGACCCCCGTTAGGAAAATCATTGCATTCAATAGGTGATACTCCCTTCACGTCCCTCTGACATTCGCTGTACTCTGAGGGCTTCAAAAAAGCTGAGAAGCGCATGTCAACGTAGAAATCTTAGCACAAACTTACTTCACCACCTCCATAGGAGGCAAAGTTTGTAAAACTGAATTGTGGGTGTGGTGAGGGGTGTATTTATGGGCATTTTGAGGTTTGGGAAACTTTGCCCCTCCTGGTAGGATTGTATATCCCATACGTCAATAGCTCATGGACTCTTGCCAATTACATGAAAGAAATACATCTACGTGTTGTTCTCAGACTAATCTTTTCTATGAATGCATCATTCTATGTAGCATTTATTTATTGTTTAATGTCTCTTAAAGGTTTCTTCAGTAGTTCTGTGCCACACAATTTCAATATCCTATTTTTGATGTTTATCTCTGCATGACATTGCATATTCTATAGTAATAATGTAACTTACCAAAAAGACTTCCAAAATGACCATCTTTAGTAAGAGGACGCAGCTCATTTTCGCCCCAAGCATACTGCTTGTAATTATACCAAGCAAACTGCATCATCTGTAGGCGATACAAAGCAAGAACATACAATACTGTGACTGCAAAGAAAACAAGAAAAAGATAGTTATATAGATACACAAGTTAAATTAATTATGCTTATGTGAGCTTTTTCCCCGTTTCTTTGCTTACAAAGGAAATATAATAATAGCTAGATATGTACTTGTATTTAACTTAATTACAAAGCAGTACACATTGTGTTAGTAGCAATTATGTCAGAGGGATTAATGTGATAACTGTTTTGTTACCCTAAACAGTCTACAATTACTGTAATAGTTTCTAGAATAGTCTCTTAGCTTTTAAACTCTCTAGGGAGCAGGGACTCATAATCCCTCTGTCTTGCCTTTATTTTTTTTTATAACCCAAGTATAGCACTGCAGAATCTGTTGATGCATTACAAATATAGAATTATAGTCTGTGTCCATCGGGCTACATTACGAGTGGAGCGCTAACTGTTTCACACGAGTTAAAAGGGTGTCAGAAGTAGCACGTGTATTACAAATTGAAAGTAAATGTGTTTGCTCAAGTGCAATTAAATTTAACATTCATCAGCATATCACAACTTCAGAACTCTGTTTAATTGTTACACTCGACTAAAACGTTGTACAACACACATCAAAAATACTTTTAACCCCTTGAGTGCTAACGACGGCTCTGAGCTGTCGCAGAGTTTCTCTCTCAGGTGCTAACGATGGCTCAGAGCCGTCACTAGCACTCGCCCCACCTTGAGGGAGATCTGGGATCTCCCATCCGCTCCTACCCCGGTAATCGTGCCTGTAGAGTGACAGGCATCGCTGGGGCTTTCCGTTTTGCGTGGTGACGTCACGCGTAATGACGTGATGACGTCACTGCGCAACTTTATTTAAAAATGACAATTGACAATATAGGGAAAGGGGCATGCTGCTTAGAAGCCTGTATCTCAGGCATCTAAGCAGTTACAGACCCCCAAGACCCACCGTTGGAAAGGTAATCGGGGATCTGAAAATAAAATAAAAAAGTTTAAAAAAAAAAATATTTAAAAAAATGTAAAATTAAAAACCCTTAAAATGTGCTTAGCACCCAGGTGGGAAAGTGCTTAGCACTCAAAGGGTTGAAAGTACTGTTACAATCATAATAACACTTTCTAATATATATGTTTTTTAAATTGCATAAAAAAAGTTATAAGGGCTCA
This sequence comes from Bombina bombina, assembly GCF_027579735.1. Lineage (NCBI taxonomy): Eukaryota > Metazoa > Chordata > Amphibia > Anura > Bombinatoridae > Bombina > Bombina bombina. The sequence goes on from NC_069501.1 coordinate 604,922,083, forward strand.
ATATATATGATCTCAGGTGTTATGGAAAAAAAGGAAGGCAAAGGGCTTTAACATAGTGATATATATATATAAAATAAATCAACTGAAAATATAGACAACCACTGACATAAAAATTCCTTTTTTTACAGATTATAATGCAGATCATGGGATCATTAGGAGGATAATCAACAAGCATTGGCATCTACTTAAGGCAGACCCATTAATAGGTTATAAATTAACACCAAAACCAAATTTTGTTTTCAGAAAGGCAAAAAATGTAAAATCAATTATAGCTCCAAGTGATCTAAGACAAAACAAAAGCAACAAAGGTCTGAAAGATACTGACTTAAAAGGAAATAAAATTTCTGGTTTCTATCCATGCTACACATGTCGAGCCTGTCAACACAGCATAAAGAAAAAAGTATCTTGATCCCTAATATAAATGAGGAATATGTAATTAGGGACCTTGCATATTGAATATGTAATTAGGGTTGCACACATAAAAACATAATTTAATTTTAGATAAACATAATTTAATTTTAGATCAACATAATTTATCTATTACAGTGCACTTGCAATTTATTATATATTGGTGAAACAAAGAGGTGCCTGAAGGACAGAATTAGGGAACACCTATGTAGTATTGATAACAAAGTAGACACTACACATCTATACAAACACTTTCAGGACGTACATAAGGGAAGAATTGGTGATCTAAAATTTTGAGGTATACATAAGGTAAAAGCGAATTGGAGAGGTGGCGATATTGAAAAGAAACTGCTCATTAAAGAGGCTGAACTAATATATAAATTTGACACATTGTACCCAAGAGGCCTGAATTCAGAGCTTGATTTGTCTCCTTTCCTATATGAATAGCGAAAATTAAATAAGTAAATAGCTTGTTGATGTATTTTATATGTAACATATAAATATGAGTTGATGTTACAATCTAGAAGTCTATGAAACCGAAAAAAATATTTCTGACTGTTTAAGATACGCATTATGAGCCTAATATAAATAATTGTATACTATTCTCAATGTATGTTGTATAATAGAACCGTATAGGATCACTACCACCTTTAATATGTCTACTTGAGAAATGAGGCATCCATCTCTGGCCATACCACCTTAAAAATGGACAATTAAAAAATGGACCAATGAAAAGATTTATCTATATCTATAAAAGGATATCCACCTATGCCTGTAACCTATCTTGATAAAGCCCACTATAGGGTGAAACGCGTTGATGGTTAAAAGGCATTAACACTAAATTGGTGAGGTGTTAAACTTGGAACTTTGGAGGATCTGGTATGTAAAAATCCACATACCAATATACGACCTCCATGAACTCTCTTGATAATCCAGGTTATTGTGTATTTCTTACGACACTTGCGTGCATTTAGCACTATGTGCAAGTAATTTCAACATAAGCAAATTGGATATCTTTGTAAGAAAAAGACGGATTAACACTGGACTGTGGATTTTGGACAGTGCTGGCCAACTGACAAATTCACACTTCTCACAGTTGTGAATAGATTAAACAAATAAACAACAGAAAGTCAGTGGCGCCGGAGGCTGACTGTATGTAAGATTATCGGCTAAGTCAAGTTTCACCGAATTGAATCAGCATTTCTAATCTCATTTGGCATTGTTATATGAATTTATTTGCTGACAAATTTATTATTTCTTTATTTTTACACACCGGTGAGAATGTATATTTTAAATTGATTGTGAACTATTTATTAAATGTATATATTTTTAATCAACTGATTGATCCGTATTGTATATTCATTTTATTGTGCCCATTAACTATTTCACCAGCAAGCTAAACCTGTATTGAGTACGAGTATAACACTACCACTTTAGATTAGAGTATATTCCAAGAGTGGAAAACACATATTCTCCTTTTTTAACAAACGTCTATCTTTGCATTTATTATAGCATATGTAAATATGTATCTACACACCTGCCGATAATCTTACATACAGTCAGCCTCCGGCGCCACTGACTTTCTGTTGCAAATTGGATATCTTTGTTTTCCAAAAGAAATTTTACTGCTCCTTTATCAAATTATAAAAGACGACACACGTAAAGCTCTGTAACCGTGACGTAACCAAGGAACTCACGTTAAGGTATACGGATAGTCGATGAAAGACGCTTACACAAGCGTGGGACAAGCCGCAGCACTGAGAAAAGACCATAGAGGTATTTCGGCTAACAGAATTGCGAGACATTGCGCACAACAATAAGGTACTCTTGGTAACTTGTATTTTCAACTGTGACAACAGTCAAATTATACAGCTTAATCCTGTCACATCCTAAGGGGTCTGAGTAAATAGGTGTATGACTACTACCCTCGACACAGATCTTGGATGGATATATTGTTTTATTTATAAAGAACTATTATGGTGGAAGTAAAGTACTTTCTCTCGACTTAAAGGTGGTATGTCCCAGTGTCAGAACTTTGACAACTTTGCTCACTTTGATTAGCATACGATTTTCTGTATGCATACTGTATTATTCTAATACTCTGCACGTTTATCAAGTTTATTTAGATATACTTTTTTATTAGTAATTTATTTTTTATTATTATATTATATATCTCAAGTGTTGTTATTGTATCAAGTAATTTTAGGGAGACGTCCCATTTTTATTATATGCTTCAATATTGTGAATAAATGTAACACTGTACTATACCTTTGACATTGCTACTTATTATTCTCTGACATAACATATTTGGGTATCTTAGGCTTTTGGTAGCGCCCTCTGAATATATATATATATTTTTTTTTTAAATAAATAATGACAGTGTAATATGTTGTTGTTCATCTGAGGTTGTATTTACCTAATTTAAAGACCTGCTAAGGACCAGATGATTGTTATTATGTCCTGATACGTAAAACCACAGAATTCAAAGAGTGTTTACTGTCACACCGCACAGCTCTAGTTGTTGCTAGGGACGTGGCGCCTGCTGTTCTGCTCGTTGCCTAGGGTAGAGTCGGCTCCTGTGTGCATGCGGCAGTGACGTCATCACCGCACGTTCCTTTCATTCTGAAGCCAGTCAGGATCTCCTGTAGTACGAATCCTGCGCCTATGTAAGTTGCTCACTTTCTACCTATCACTGCCCAAGTATAGGTGTTACTTAGTGTGCTCCTGGGTGTGATGGTTACTGTATTCTGGATTGCCATAACGTTATTGAACACTGCCTGTCTGACTACTCTGCTTGCTTAAAGGGACAGTCTACACCAGAATTTTTATTGTTTTAAAAGATAGATAATCCCTTTATTACCCATTTCCCAGTTTTGCACAACCAACACAGTTATATTAATATACTTTTAACCTCTGTGATTATCTTGTATCTAAGCCTCTGCAAACTGCCCCTTTTTCAGTTCTTTTGACAGACTTGCAGTCTAGCCAATCAGTGCCTGATCCCAGATTACTTCACGTGCACGAGCACAGTGTTATCTATATGAAATATGTGAACTAACACCCTATAGAGGTGAAAAACTGTTAAAATGCAATCTGAAAGAGGTGGGCTTCAAGGTCTAAGAAATTAGCATATGAACCTCCTAGGTTAAGCTTTCAACTAAGAATACCAAGAGAACAAAGCAAAATTGGTGATAAAGGTAAATTGGAAAATTGTTTAAAATGGCATGCTCTATCTGAATCATGAAAGTTTATTTTGGCCTAGACTGTCCCTTTAGCCCCTAAACTACTGGATTGCCATAACGTTATTGAACTCTGCCTATCTGACTACTCTGCTTGCTTAACCCCTAAAGTACTGGATTGACATACTGTTATTGAACTGCCTGTCTGACTACTCTGCCTGCTTAACCCTAAAATACTGGATTGCCATACAGTTGCTAAACTCTGCCTGTCTGACCACTCTGCCTGTTTAACCCTTGAATCATTGAATTGCTATACTGTTACCGAAATCTGCCTCCCTGACCATTCTATTGGTTTATTTCTGAACTGTAATTATTGGATTCCCTTTGTTGTCGATTCCTGCCTTTTTCCAGTCCTTCTATTGGTTTACCCTTGAACTGCCATACCGCTGGATTCACTACCTGTTGCCGCCAAAGACTACCCTGCCTATTGTGAGTACCGCTTACCTAATTTTGCAAACTCTCTGCTCTGGGATATTCCCTATCCTTCCAGCTTGACGCAGGGATAAGAAGACTACTGGCCAAGTTTGGTCTGATAGTGGAATATCCCACAAGCATTACATGTACTTTCTTTTTCCCATGACTGTCTATAGGAATATCTGTTTATAAATCTATATGCCTATATATATTCATATATACATATATATTTTACTAATAAAACATCATATATATACATAAATAGAACATATTGTGCTATTTTATGTCAGGTTAGCGCACTTGGTTAAACGTGATCGGGTTTTATTTAAGTCTATGGGGGAATACGTTAATGCAATCAAGATATTCGAACTTCAGCTTTTTGTGTGTGTCGGTTTAACGCGTGAGCGAAAACTTTGTTTTTAACTTGTAAAATGCGCACTACCGAGGCGCAAAAAAACCTCTGTCTAGCGAAGTTAATGCATGAGTGGGAGCGCAAACTACCACTCCACACGTAATTTTGTCCAAAATGGGTTCTGTAAATAACATCAAAACATTGCCTATTTGAACATAGGAAGAAAGATTAGAGACATTTAAAGGGACATGGAAGCCAACAGAGTACAATTATACAAAAAAAATAACTTGCTTGATTTAAAATTAACTTCTTTCTCTTGAAAACCTTTTGAAGAAATGTAACTCAGTTCCATGAAAATGTAATCAGGAAGGCTAATGAGTGTGCAAGAGTCATGAGCAGGTCTCAGTGACCAATGGTGCGTGTGCCGAGTGTGGTCATTTTTAACCCTTTCAATGCTAAGCATTTTTCACACCCCTGTGCTAAGCCAATTTTAAGCTTTTTTTGCTACTTACATTGAAACACTATTGTAAGTTGAATTTTAGTGAGAGACCCACACAAATGATATATTGTTTTTTTCAGCAGCCTCAGCAGCACTGTTCACTTTAAGGTGAGACCGTGTGTGCACACACACCTTATTTAATGGGAGTGCGCATACATTTTAAAAGTGCACACAGCACAGAATTGTCCGTTTTTTGGGGGGTTTTACCCCTTCGATACACATGATGAAGCATCGCTACCTGTAGGCGCATGATGAGACCTTCTCATCATGCTGGGGAATCGCTGATCAAATGCTGTTTTTGGCCATCCCCCACAACAGGCCAGGGATTGTTGGTGGCCTAGTGGGCGGCACTCCCAGGTTTCATGGGAGTGCTGCCCGACATCACCACATACACGCGTATCTGTCCAGCCAACCATCCCCGGCTGGACGGATATCTCAGCATGCTAATGCACTGTGGCTGAGCTCTGTAGCAATCCGAGGGTTGCAGGTTCAATCCCCAGCAAGGTCCACTCAGCCTTTCATCCTTCCAAAGTCGATAAAATGAGCAGCGCCTTGAGACCCTTATCGGTGATTAGCCGCGCTTTACAAGTACCCAATACTTACTTACAAAGGGCATAAGGAAGGACTCACCAGTAGCTACAAAGATCCAAGACCTCTCATTTGAAAGAGAAAGGCCTGCTCTTTTGGTGTTGAAGCAGTACTGCAAACCAGATCATTTAAAAATGAAGTAAACAAAAGACACAGTGATCTGCAATAGTACTGTATATGCACCATAATAAAATATGTTTATGTCTAGAGAAGTCTAATAAAATGTAATTCTCAGTAGACAAGTCCCTCTCTTAACAAAAAAAATAACATAATTTATGTAAGAACTTACCTGATAAATTCATTTCTTTCATATTAGAAAGAGTCCATGAGCTAGTGACGTATGGGATATACATTCCTACCAGGAGGGGCAAAGTTTCCCAAACCTCAAAATGCCTACAAATACACCCCTCACCACACCCACAAATCAGTTTAACGAATAGCCAAGAAGTGGGGTGATAAGAAAAAAGTGCGAAAGCATAAAAATAAGGAATTGGAATAATTGTGCTTTATACAAAAAAATCATAACCACCACAAAAAAGGGCGGGCCTCATGGACTCTTGCTAATATGAAAGAAATGAATTTATCAGGTAAGTTCTTACATAAATTATGTTTTCTTTCATGTAATTAGCAAGAGTCCATGAGCTAGTGACGTATGGGATAATGACTACCCAAGATATGGATCTTTCCACGCAAGAGTCACTAGAGAGGGAGGGATAAAATAAAGACAGCCAATTCCTGCTGAAAATAATCCACTCCCAAAATAAAGTTTAATGAAAAACATAAACAGAAGATTCAAACTGAAACCGCTGCCTGAAGTACTTTTCTACCAAAAACTGCTTCAGAAGAAGAAAATACATCAAAATGGTAGAATTTAGTAAAAGTATGCAAAGAGGACCAAGTTGCTGCTTTGCAAATCTGATCAACCGAAGCTTCATTCCTAAACGCCCAGGAAGTAGAAACTGACCTAGTAGAATGAGCTGTAATCCTTTGAGGCGGAGTTTTACCCGACTCGACATAGGCATGATGAATGAAAGATTTCAACCAAGATGCCAAAGAAATGGCATAAGCTTTCTGGCCTTTTCTAGAACCGGAAAAGATAACAAATAGACTAGAAGTCTTTCGGAAAGACTTAGTAGCTTCAACATAATATTTCAAAGCTCTAACAACATCCAAAGAATGCAACGATTTCTCCTTAGAATTCTTAGGATTAGGACATAATGAGGGAACCACAATTTCTCTACTAATGTTGTTGGAATTCACAACCTTAGGTAAAAATTCAAAAGAAGTTTGCAACACCGCCTTATCCTGATGAAAAATCAGAAAAGGAGACTCGCAAGAAAGAGCAGATAATTCAGAGACTCTTCTGGCAGAAGAGATCGCCAAAAGGAACAAAACTTTCCAAGAAAGTAATTTAATGTCCAATGAATGCATGGGTTCAAAAGGAGGAGCTTGAAGAGCCCCCAGAACCAAATTCAAACTCCAAGGAGGAGAAATTGACTTAATGACCAAGAATCAAGCGTTCAATCTCCATACCTTTAAATTTAAGGATTTGAGATCCTGATGGAAAAAAGGACCTTGCGACAGAAGGTCTGGTCTTAGCGGAAGAGTCCACGGATGGCAAGAGGCCATCCGGACAAGATCCGCATACCAAAACTTGTGAGGCCATGCCGGAGCTACCAGCAGAACAAACGAGCATTCCTTCAGAATCTTGGAGATTACTCTTGGAAGAAGAACTAGAGGCGGAAAGAATAGGCAGGATGATACTTCCAAGGAAGTGATAATGCATCCACTGCTTCCGCCTGAGGATCCCGGGATCTGGACAGATACCTGGGAAGTTTCTTGTTTAGATGAGACGCCATCAGATCTATTTCTGGAAGCTCCCACATTTGAACAATCTGAAGAAATACCTCTGGGTGAAGAGACCATTCGCCCGGATGCAACGTTTGGCGACTGAGATAATCCGCTTCCCAATTGTCTATACCTGGGATATGAACCGCAGAGATTAGAAGGGAGCTGGATTCCGCCCAAACCAGAATTCGAGATACTTCTTTCATAGCCAGAGGACTGTGAGTCCCTCCTTGATGATTGATGTATGCCACAGTTGTGACATTGTCTGTCTGAAAACAAATGAACGATTCTCTCTTCAGAAGAGGCCAAGACTGAAGAGCTCTGAAAATTGCACGGAGTTCCAAAATATTGATCGGTAATCTCACCTCCTGAGATTCCCAAACTCCTTGTGCCGTCAGAGACCCCCACACAGCTCCCCAACCTGTAAGACTTGCATCTGTTGAAATTACAGTCCAGGTCGGAAGAACAAAAGAAGCCCCCTGAATTAAACGATGGTGATCTGTCCACCACGTTAGAGAGTGTCGTACAATCGGTTTTAAAGATATTAATTGAGATATCTTTGTGTAATCCCTGCACCATTGATTCAGCATACAGAGCTGAAGAGGTCGCATGTGAAAACGAGCAAAGGGGATCGCGTCCGATGCAGCAGTCATAAGACCTAGAATTTCCATGCATAAGGCTACCGAAGGGAATGATTGTGACTGAAGGTTTTGACAAGCTGAAATCAATTTTAGACGTCTCTTGTCTGTCAAAGACAGAGTCATGGACACTGAATCTATCTGGAAACCCAGAAAGGTTACCCTTGTCTGAGGAATCAATGAACTTTTTAGTGAATTGATCCTCCAACCATGATCTTGAAGAAACAACACAAGTCGATTCGTATGAGATTCTGCTAAATGTAAAGACTGAGCAAGTACCAAGATATCGTCCAAATAAGGAAATACAACAATACCCTGTTCTCTGATTACAGACAGAAGGGCACCGAGAACCTTTGTAAAAATTCTTGGAGCTGTAGCTAGGCCAAACGGCAGAGCCACAAACTGGTAATGCTTGTCCAGATAAGAGAATCTCAGGAACTGATAATGATCTGGATGAATCGGAATATGCAGATATGCATCCTGTAAATCTATTGTGGACATATAATGCCCTTGCTGAACAAAAGGCAAGATAGTCCTTACAGTTACCATTTTGAACGTTGGTATCCTTACATAACGATTCAATATTTTTAGATCCAGAACTGGTCTGAAGGAATTCTCCTTCTTTGGTACAATGAAGAGATTCAAATAAAACCCCAGCCCCTGTTCCAGAACTGGAACTGGCATAATTACTCCAGCCAACTCTAGATCTGAAACACATTTCAGAAATGCTTGAGCTTTCACTGGATTTACTGGGACACGGGAAAGAAAAAATCTCTTTGCAGGAGGTCTTATCTTGAAACCAATTCTGTACCCTTCTGAAACAATGCTCTGAATCCAAAGATTGTGAACAGAATTGATCCAAATTTCTTTGAAAAAATGTAACCTGCCCCCTACCAGCTGAGCTGGAATGAGGGCCGCACCTTCATGTGGACTTAGAAGCTGGCTTTGCTTTTCTAGAAGGCTTGGATTTATTCCAGACTGGAGATGGTTTCCAAACTGAAACTGCTCCTGAGGATGAAGGATCAGGTTTTTGTTCTTTGTTGAAACGAAAGGAACGGAAATGATTATTAGCCCTGTTTTTACCTTTAGATTTTTTATCCTGTGGTAAAAAAGTTCCTTTCCCACCAGTAACAGTTGAGATAATAGAATCCAACTGAGAACCAAATAATTTGTTACCCTGGAAAGAAATGGAAAGTAGAGTCGATTTAGAAGACATATCAGCATTCCAAGTTTTAAGCCATAAAGCTCTTCTAGCTAAAATAGCTAGAGACATAAACCTGACATCAACTCTGATAATATCAAAAATGGCATCACAGATAAAATTATTAGCATGTTGAAGAAGAATAATAATATTATGAGAATCATGATCTGTTACTTGTTGCGCTAAAGTTTCCAACCAAAAAGTTGAAGCTGCAGCAACATCAGCCAATGATATAGCAGGTCTAAGAAGATTACCTGAACACAGATAAGCTTTTCTTAGAAAGGATTCAATTTTCCTATCTAAAGGATCCTTAAACGAAGTACCATCTGACGTAGGAATAGTAGTACGTTTAGCAAGGGTAGAAATAGCCCCATCAACTTTAGGGATTTTGTCCCAAAATTCTAATCTGTCAGACGGCACAGGATATAATTGCTTAAAACGTTTAGAAGGGGTAAATTAATTACCCAAATTATTCCATTCTCTGGAAATTACTTCAGAAATAGCACCAGGAACAGGAAAAACTTCTGGAATAACCACAGGAGATTTAAAGACCTTATCTAAACGTTTAGATTTAGTATCAAGAGGACCAGAATCCTCAATTTCTAAAGCAATTAGTACTTCTTTAAGTAAAGAACGAATAAATTCCATTTTAAATAAATATGAAGATTTATCAGCATCAACCTCTGAGACAGAATCCTCTGAACCAGAAGAGTCATTAGAATCAGAATGATGATGTTCATTTAAAAATTCATCTGTATAAAGAGAAGTTTTAAAAGATTTTTTATGTTTACTAGAAGGAGGAATAACAGACATAGCCTTCTTGATGGATTCAGAAACAAAATCTCTTATGTTATCAGGAACATTCTGAACATTAGATGTTGATGGAACTGCAACAGGTAATGGTACATTACTAAAGGAAATATTATCTGCATTAACAAGTTTGTCATGACAATTAATACAAACAACAGCTGGAGGAACAGCTACCAAAAGTTTACAGCAGATACACTTAGCTTTGGTAGTTCCAGCACCAGACAGCGATTTTCCTGAAGTATCTTCTGACTCAGATGCAACGTGAGACATCTTGCAATATGTAAGAGAAAAAACAACATATAAAGCAAAATTGATCAAATTCCTTAAATGACAGTTTCAGGAATGGGAAAAAATGCCAAGGAACAAGCTTCTAGCAACCAGAAGCAAAGAAAAATGAGACTTAAATAATGTGGAGACAAAAGCGACGCCCATATTTTTTTAGCGCCAAATAAGACACCCACATTATTTGGCGCCTAAATGCTTTTGGCGCCAAAAATGACGCCACGTCCGGAACGCCGACATTTTTGGCGCAAAAGAACGTCAAAAATGACGCAACTTCCGGCGACACGTATGACGCCGGAAACAGAAAAGATTTTTTGTGCCAAAAAAGTCCGCGCCAAGAATGACGCAATAAAATGAAGCATTTTCAGCCCCCGCGAGCCTAACAGCCCACAGGGAAAAAAGTCAAATTTTTAAGGTAAGAAAAATAATTGATTCAAGTGCATTATCCCAAATATGAAACTGACTGTCTGAAAATAAGGAATGTTGAACATCCTGAGTCAAGGCAAATAAATGTTTGAATACATATATTGAGAACTTTATATAAAAGTGCCCAACCATAGCTTAGAGTGTCACAGAAAATAAGACTTACTTACCCCAGGACACTCATCTACATGTTTGTAGAAAGCCAAACCAGTACTGAAACGAAAATCAGTAGAGGTAATGGTATATATAAGAGTATATCGTCGATCTGAAAAGGGAGGTAAGAGATGAATCTCTACGATCGATAACAGAGAACCTATGAAATAGACCCCGTAGAAGGAGATCATTGAATTCAAACAGGCAATACTCTCCTCACATCCCTCTGACATTCACTGCACGCTGAGAGGAAAACCGGGCTCCAACCTGCTGCGGAGCGCATATCAACGTAGAATCTAGCACAAACTTACTTCACCACCTCCATAGGAGGCAAAGTTTGTAAAACTGATTTGTGGGTGTGGTGAGGGGTGTATTTGTAGGCATTTTGAGGTTTGGGAAACTTTGCCCCTCCTGGTAGGAATGTATATCCCATACGTCACTAGCTCATGGACTCTTGCTAATTACATGAAAGAAATATTCATTTTGTTTGTAAAGTCAGGGGATCACTGTGGTAACAGTAAACACCTTGCAAGAAAAAAAAAAGTGTTTTTATTTTCTGTACTGCACAAAGGGGCCACTCTACATTATAACCCCCCAAATCCCCTATTTCACATGTGGCTACTCGATGAAAATTTAGTAAGGTAATCACGGTTACCGCAGTGGTCACTGGACTATTTTCAATATTATTTACTAAAATCTACCCAAAAATTATAAAAAAAAATAAATGTAAAAGTTTTGGTTGCAGCTTTCTCACATGCCATAAATTATAAATATAAAAATGTCATATTGTGAATCTGGTGGGCCTGCCGAAAAAATATATATAATTTTTGTGGGTCTCTCACTGAAATTCGACTACAATAGGGGTTGAATGTAAGTAGCAAAAAAGCTCAAAATTGGCTCATTACTGGGGTGAACAAAAGGCTTAGGAGTGAAAGAGTTAAATAGACATTTTTTTTTTACTGTGGTAGTCAACATAAGTATTGAGCTAAGTATTGAATAAGTTAAGATGCGCAAAATTTAAAAATCGTTTTCATCGTCCTCACAACTGCACTTCAGGTGTGCAGAAGGAAGGCCTCTGTAATGTATTAGCGTATCTGCTGCCCTTATACTATTTAAAAATGCTACATACTAGTTGTGGTGGTGCAGTAGAAGAAGGGCCTAATCCTTGGTGCAAGATTTAATGCTGTTTGGTTCCTGTTGAGTGTTATAATACCCTAAGGCTTGATTATCCTGATGCTGCAGAGCAGATGTTACCAAAATTACTTTTGCCTCTGATATCTCCTGCACAGAATCACTACTAACGGATCCCTGCAGCGTCAAACTGTCAGGGGACCTTGTACTGAACAGACCTATGTTACAAGGTGGGAACCATTATACAAATAATTATACTTATCATTGTTTTATTATTCTTGTATTACAGAATGTAGGTATGGTTTAACATATGAGGTTGCTTACACAGTGTTGTTGACTAAGGGTTCAAAGGTATATGGACATGTATTTGGAAGCAATATATGTATGTGTCTAAATAATAAACTTTCATGATTCAGATAGAGCATGTAATTTTAAACAATTTTCCAATTTACTTTTATCACCAATTTTGCTTTGTTGTCTTGGTATTTATAGTTGAAAGCTTAACCTATGAGGTTCATATGCTAATTTCTTAGACCTTGAAGGCCACCTCTTTCAGAATGCATTTTAACAGTTTTTCACCACTAGAGGGTGTTAGTTCATGTGTTTCATATAGATAACACTGTGCTCGTGCACGTGAAGTTATCTGGGAGCAGGCACTGATTGGCTAAACTGCAAGTCTGTCACAAGAACTGAAATAAAGGGGCAGTTTGCAGAGGCTTAGATACAAGATAATCACAGAGGTTAAAAGTATATTAACATAACTGTGTTGGTTATGCAAAACTGGGGAATGGGTAATAAAGGAATTATCTATCTTTTAAAACAATAAAAATTCTGGCGTAGACTGTCCCTTTAACATTATATATATATATATATATATATATATATATATATATTATTTTTTTTTTCTATGTGAAAAACATAGGAATTGAAAATATGTGTAACGCACTTTGTGTTTTTTCACGACTTAGGTCTAATGCGGTGTTGGGTTAGTGTACATGAAAGCAGTAATCTTAAGTCGTGCTATTACTATTTTTTTAATATTTGATATGTAATATTTTAATAACTATTATTAAAAAATATTATAGATACAATAAAAAATTCTAAATACTCTATAGAATATGAGTGGAGGGATCCCCAATCGCAGCATCGAATTGGTGATTCCCCTTCATGACGAGAACAGGTCGTCATGCTCTCTCAGGCAGAGATCTGCATGACGACCCATTCTAATCATTCACATGGAAGCGGTTAAAGGCACTTGGAGTGGTGCACCGAGGACTGACATGGCCGTTAGCTCTACCCTTGTTACATTATGTAGAGGGCAGCCAAGCCCAGAGTTACTCTCTTCTTCTCACCTCCCACACAAGCACCATTCACAGCACTTGATAAACACCACACTTCATGCTAGGGAAATGGGGGGGGGGTGGCTTGGGGAAAATAAAGGGGCTGACAGAGGAACTTCAGGGCCAGCTAACTAAGACCTTAGGTGTGATATTGCTATAGTGTGACAGAGGGGTTTACATGTTGAAAAGGATATCTAGGTAGATTCAGAAGCAGCAGTCCATAAGAGCTGACTGGTGATTGGTGGCTATACATGTATACCTATAGTTATTGGCTCACCAGATGTGTGCACTGATGCTCTGGAACCTCAATCACAATCTTTTCGATATTTGCTCTCGATAAGGAGGTTTCAGCCGATATGAGCAGTGTGTTTTTTTGAGAGATCGCAATCCAAAGTCCAGGCGCTGCTAAATAGTGTTTTTGATGCAGTAGTGTATAACTAGCGCCTGCTGTTTAAGACCCTTTTGCTTTGAGTTGATGTCACCTAGCTTCGTTCTCATGTTATCCTTTGTTGACGAGATATCTAGATAGGTTCGATGCCCAGTTTCTATCCTGATAATATCTACTTAATGACCAAAAACACTATTTAAATGAGCAGTGTAACCAAAGCGCCTAACCTAATGGAGGCTGGGTCAAACGGAGTATAATTTTATGAACAAGTCAAATGTTATTACACATTTAAATTTAATAATCGTGGAGTTAACAGCGCTTATGTAATCAACAAAGCTTAACCATACATAAAACATAAAAACATAAAACATGGATCCATGTATTAATACAATGTTTCAGATATTAAAACAAAGCTTGAAACAATTAAAAACAATGAGAAACAATATTCAACAGTGCTGACTGAAAAAGTTGGCAAGAATAAATATTCACTGTGATGTAGCCAAGTACCCTTCGGCACTGAAAGCTCCTTTCTTTTTAGTAAATGTGATCACATTTAAAACAGTTGGAAAACATAATTTATGTAAGAACTTACCTGATAAATTCATTTCTTTCATATTGGCAAGAGTCCATGAGCTAGTGACGTATGGGATATACAATCCTACCAGGAGGGGCAAAGTTTCCCAAACCTCAAAATGCCTATAAATACACCCCTCACCACACCCACAATTCAGTTTAACGAATAGCCAAGAAGTGGGGTGATAAAGAAAGGAGTAAAAAGCATCAACAAAGGAATTTGGAAATAATTGTGCTTTATACAAAAAAATCATAACCACCATAAAAAAGGATGGGCCTCATGGACTCTTACCAATATGAAAGAAATGAATTTATCAGATAAGTTCTTACATAAATTATGTTTTTGCTTTCATGTAAATGCTTTCATGTAATTGGCAAGAGTCCATGAGCTAGTGACATATGGAATAGCAATACCCAAGATGTGGAACTCCACGCAAGAGTAACTAGAGAGGGAGGGACAAAATAAAAACACAATAAAGATGACTACAGGTGTATAATCTCTATGGCAGTAGGGAATAATGCACACCTGATAAACGTTTCTTCCCCAAGAAACAGTTTAAAAAAGTTACATATACAAGTGGTAGGTTGCGCAATTATTGCTAATTCCCTCTGATGCGATGTATTAAGATATAGATGAAATATTTTATATATAGATACAATACAAATAAAATACTGACTATTCTATAAACCAATAGTGTATTATAACACTCAACTTAATAAAAATGTATTAATATAATACAAACAGTTAAAATTAACTACATATGACACCGGTGCCAGCACAAAATAATCCTATAGATCAATCCTAAAACGTATGTGAATAAATGACTACTAGTATAAGATCTGATGTCTAGTAAATCTCATTATAGATCCAAGCAAATGCAGTTCATACAGCCAAGTAGTTTAAATATGTTGTTACAATGTATAACAGTGTGACAATTATGTCTACAAAAGTAAAATTCATAAAAAAGACAAGTTGATATAAAAAGTTCATATAAAATGTTCAGATGTATTAAAAAAAATTATATATATAAATGACTTGATTAGCAAAAGCGTACAGCTCTGATAATAAAATCCGTGTGCAATGGCAATGTGTGGGAATCCTATGCACAAGCTTCAGCAGTTAATGCCAAATGTAAAGTACCTGTATGACTTTGTCTTCTGCAGTTCCGTTAATTATTGAGTACTCACAGTGCACTGAGGTTTATCGGGACTCCGATCTCCAAAATGGTGATCAATACTGACCTATTAGGATGGTCTCCAGGTGATGTCGTTGGTTTACCTTAAAGTCGGTTTTCCAGCTTTTCTCCGATCTGTCCTTGGGTGCTCTTATGTTCAGCCCCTATCGACAACCGGCTAGCCACCAGACTTTTCCTAAAGTAATTCTTTGTTCAGCAGGTCTCAGGTCTTACCAGGACAAAAGTACAGCAGGTCTCAGGTCTTACCAGGACAAAAGTACTTTTGTCCTGTTAAGACCTGAGACCTGCTGAACAAAGAATTACTTTAGGAAAAGTCTGGTGGCTAGCTGGTTGCCGATAGGGGCTGAACATAAGAGCACCCAAGGACAGATCGGAGAAAAGCCGGATTCCGACTTTAAGGTAAACCAATTACATCACCTGGAGACCATCCTAATAGGTCAGTATTGATCACCATCTTGGAGATCGGAGTCCCGATAAACCTCAGTGCACTGTGAGTACTCAATAATTAACGGAACTACAGAAGACAAAGTTATACAGGTACTTTACATTTGGCATTAACTGCTGAAGCTTGTGCATAGGATTCCCACACATTGCCATTGCACACGGATTTTATTATCAGAGCTGTACGCTTTTGCTAAACAAGTCATCTATCTATCTATATATATATTTTTTTTAATACATCTGAACGTTTTATATGAACTTTTTATATCAACTTGTCTTTTTATCAATTTTACTTTGTAGACATAATTGTCACACTGTTATACATTGTAACAACATTTTTAAACTACTTGGCTGTATGAACTGCATTTGCTTGGATCTATAATGAGATTTACTAGACATCAGATGTTATACTAGGAGTCATTTATTCACATACGTTTTAGGATTGATCTATAGGATTATTTTGTGCTGACACCGGTGTCATATGTAGTTAATTTTAACTGTTTGTATTATATTAATACATTTTTATTAAGTTGAGTGTTATAATATACTATTGGTTTATAGAATAGTCAGTATTTTATTTGTATTGTATCTATATATAAAATATTTCATCTATATCTTAATACATCGCATCAGAGGGAATTAGCAATAATTGCGCCACCTATCACTTGTATATGTAACAAAATAAAAACAGCCTTTTGCTGAAAACAATAAATCTATTAGAAAAGAGAGATAGAAAGGTGCACTAGGCCAAACTGATAACCAAACTTCCCCTTAAAAGACAAATATCCCTGCAGTTGTCTAAAATAAGGTGAAAGATAAAATAGTAATAAGGGAGGTGCTCAAAGCCAAAGGTATCAACACTTAAACAATTTTAATAAAAACATATAAGCAAACAGTAGTACATATGTAAAGGGACGTTTCCCCAAACCTAAATAAAACTAAAATCCTAAAATATCTAATATGACTGATAAAACTTCCACAGGTCTAAAAATCAATCATTAATAATCAGCAGTCTTATTCAGTTCGTTGTGATAGGTACAAATGTTAATGTCTTTGCTCCATATAAAAGAAAACTGAATCAGTAGTCAGCGTTCCGTTACTCAAAATACCACCAAGCTGCCAAAATGAGTTAAACCGTAGCTGCCAAATAAAGTGTCTAGAGATAGTACATTTAAAATCCGAAAGCTCTCTTACTGTGTAAGATATCTCTAAGCCAAAACCATTAAGCTGTGTACTTTACCAGATCTTTGATCGTGGGGTAAAGGTCTTTCCCCCTTGCCCGGTCCTCACCTCGAGCGGGGCTGACTGAAACTTTTGGCGTCTGACGTCACAGAAAGATGTTCCGGTTAGAAGAAAAGGCAGATTCTTGCGCTCACTTCTATGTGCTGTGATCACGGTCCTCTTTGATGAGCCCTGCACTTAGTGCTAATAGCGCGCCAGGGACTGGATAACTGGGTAATGTGATAGAATACCCCAGACTTTATTCCAAACACAGATGCTTAGCTCCTTTTGAGAGAAGAAATGTTCCAAAAGTATAACCCGGGTTATTAAATGAGAATCCAAAGATATGTGAATAGTTGTCAAAGAAGTAATAACAACAACACTGCCAACACATACGACGCGTTTCGCCCTCCTATGGGCTTTATCAAGATAGTGGTGGCAAGGGTAAATTACCTTATTTAAAGGGGTATCTCTCAGTCTGATTGGTGGTGGTTTTAATTGGCAGATTATCTTAAGGTGGTATTTAACTTTAATGACAGCTTCTTTTTAAGGTGGTATTTCTCTCTTTTACCCTTGAATGAAGTCAAACAATCTTACTAATAAAAGGTACTCCCAATTGTATAAAAATGAGGACCTTAAGTATTTATAAAATATTCCTAAATTATTATTCTTACATCTCCAAAGGAAAATTAATGTGTATAGTCAATAATTTAATCATTATACAAAATATATATACATCATATGTTAATTGCAGGTTGGATCACAAAACTAATATTTATCTAACAAAACTCTAAATAATGTGTATACCATAAAATGTGCTAACAGATTAAATAACTTGAGTCCCATAATAAAGTGCATAGTGGTGCTTGGTCTTAAAAGTGAATATAAAGAACCTAAAGCCATATAGTGTTAAAATAGGATAACCCAAAAGATTATTTTATCCTTCAAATAGAAAGGGGGAAAGATCTAATTCAGAGTTCAATCCTTTTGGGTATAAGGTGTCGTATTTATAGATATATTCTGCTTCCCTTATATAGAGGGTTTTTTCAATATTACCACCTCTCCAATGATTATTTATTTTAAGAATACCCCAATATTTTAAATCCCTAGTGTTACCCTGGTGAACTTCCTTAAAGTGCCTATATAAATGTGTGTCTACTTTCTCTTTTTCTATACAAAGAAGGTGTTCTCTTATTCTATCCCGGAGACTCCTCTTGGTTTCTCCGAAATAGAATAAGTTGCATGTGCATTTCAATACATATATAACATTCTTATGAGTGCATCTAATAATTCCCTTTATAGTAAAATCTTCACCCAAACCGTTAAGTTTTAGACTTTTCAATTTTGAATTATGTGTACATGCTTTACATGTGTAGCAGGGGAAAAAAACCTGCTACACTTCTACCCTCCAAATCTAATTGTTTATTGACTCTTGTCTTCTTTCGTATTTCGCTAGGGGCCAAAATTGTTTTAAAATTTTTTGCTCTCTTAAAAATAAAAGTCGGATTATCCGCCAAATGATTCCCTATGATATTATCCTCTTTTAATAAGTGCCAATTCCTTTTAATGATTTTTTTAATCAGATAATGGTCTGCGTTGTAGTCCGTTACAAAGGGAACATTAATTTTGTCTCCTTTAATAATTTCCTTTGTTTTATAATTTAAAAGATCATCCCTATTTTTTATCTGTGCTTTTTGTATTGCCCCTGTAATATTTTCCTCCTTATAACCCTTTACAGTGAATTTGTCTGCTAGAACCACTACCTGTCTTTCAAAGTCCTCAGCTTTGAGCGCCTCCCTGAAAACAATAAATTCACAACCCAAATATAAGTTTATTCTCAAAAATAAAAATAAAAACTTAAATCATAAGCAGAAGAATCAAACTGAAACAGCTGCATGAAGATCTTTCCTACCAAAAACTGCTTCTGGAGAAGCAAATAAATCAAAATGGTAGAATTTAGTAAATGTATGCAAAGACCAAGTTGCTGCTTTGCAAATCTGATCAACTGAAGCTTCATTCTTAAAGGACCAGTCAACACTGCACATTTGCATAATCAACAAATGCATGATAAGAAGACAATGCAATAGCACTTAGTCTGAACTTCAAATGAGTAGTAGATTTTTGCTAAATAAATTGCAAAGTATTGTCTGTTCCCACTCCCCCTGTATCATGTGACAGCCATCAGCCAATCACAAATGCATATACGTATATGCTGTGAATTCTTGCACACGCTCAGTAGGAGTTGGTGACTCAAAAAGTGTAAATATAAAAAGACTGTGCACATTTTGTTAATGGAAGTAAATTGGAAAGTTGTTTAAAATTGCATGCTGTATCTGAATCATGAAGTTTAATTTTGACTTGCGTGTCCCTTTAAAAGCCCAAGAAGTGGAAACTGATCTAGTAGAAAGAGCTGTAATTCTCTGAGGCGGGGCTTTACCCGACTCCAAATAAGCTTGATGAATCAAAAGCTTTAACCACGGTGCCAAAGAAATGGCAGAAGCCTTCTGACCTTTCCTGGAACCAGAAAATATAACAAATAGACTAGAAGTCTTCCTGAAATCTTTAGTGGCTTCAATATAATATTTCAGAGCTCTCACCACATCCAAAGAATGTAAAGATCTCTCCAAAGAATTCTTAGGATTAGGACATAAAGAATGAACAACAATTTCTCTATTAATGTTGTTAGAATTCACAACCTTAGGTAAGAATTTAAATGAAGTCCGCAAAACTGCCTAATCCTGATGAAAAATCAGAAAAGGAGAATCACAAAAAAGAGCAGATTATTCAGAAACTCTTCTAGCAGAATAGATGGCCAAAAGGAACAACACTTTCCAAGAAAGTAGTTTAATGTCAAAAGAATGCATAGGCTCAAAAGGAGGAGTCTGTAAAGCCTTCAAACCAAAATTAAGACTCCAAGGAAGAGAGATTCATTTAGGCCTAGATTTGGAGTTCGGCGGTAAAAGGGCTGTTAACGCTCCGCGGGCTTTTTTCTGGCCGCACCATAAATTTAACTCTGGTATCGAGAGTTTAATCAAATGCTGCGTTAGGCTCCAAAAAAGGAGCGTAGAGCATTTTTTCCGCAAATGCAACTCTCGATACCAGAGTTGCTTACGGACGCGGCCGGCCTCAAAAACGTACTCGTGCACGATTCTCCCATAGGAAACAATGGGGCTGTTTGAGCTGGAAAAAAACCTAACACCTGCAAAAAAGCAGCGTTCAGCTCCTAACGCAGCCCCATTGTTTCCTATGGGGAAACACTTCCTACGTCTGCACCTAACACTCTAACATGTACCCCGAGTCTAAACACCCCTAACCTTACACTTATTAACCCCTAATCTGCCGCCCCCGCTATCGCTGACCCCTGCATATTTTTTTTAACCCCTAATCTGCCGCTCCGTAAACCGCCGCCACCTACGTTATCCCTATGTACCCCTAATCTGCTGCCCTAACATCGCCGACCCCTATATTATATTTATTAACCCCTAATCTGCCCCCCTCAACGTCGCCGACACCTGCCTACACTTATTAACCCCTAATCTGCCGAGCGGACCTGAGCGCTACTATAATAAAGTTATGAACCCCTAACCCGCCTCACTAACCCTATCATAAATAGTATTAACCCCTAATCTGCCCTCCCTAACATCGCCGACACCTAACTTCAATTATTAACCCCTAATCTGCCGACCGGAGCTCACCGCTATTCTAATAAATGTATTAACCCCTAAAGCTAAGTCTAACCCTAACACTAACACCCCCCTAAGTTAAATATAATTTTTATCTAACGAAATAAATTAACTCTTATTAAATAAATGATTCCTATTTAAAGCTAAATACTTACCTGTAAAATAAATCCTAATATAGCTACAATATAAATTATAATTATATTATAGCTATTTTAGGATTAATATTTATTTTACAGGCAACTTTGTAATTATTTTAACCAGGTACAATAGCTATTAAATAGTTAAGAACTATTTAATAGTTACCTAGTTAAAATAATAACAAATTTACCTGTAAAATAAATCCTAACCTAAGATATAATTAAACCTAACACTACCCTATCAATAAAATAATTAAATAAACTACCTACAATTACCTACAATTAACCTAACACTACACTATCAATAAATTAATTAAACACAATTCCTACAAATAAATACAATTAAATAAACTAGCTAAAGTACAAAAAATAAAAAAGAACTAAGTTACAGAAAATAAAAAAATATTTACAAACATAATAAAAATATTACAACAATTTTAAACTAATTACACCTACTCTAAGCCCCCTAATAAAATAACAAAGCCCCCCAAAATAAAAAATTCCCTACCCTATTCTAAATTAAAAAAGTTACAAGCTCTTTTACCTTACCAGCCCTGAACAGGGCCCTTTGCGGGGCATGCCCCAAGAATTTCAGCTCTTTTGCCTGTAAAAGAATAAATACAATACCCCCCCCCAACATTACAACCCACCACCCACATACCCCTAATCTAACCCAAACCCCCCTTAAATAAACCTAACACTAAGCCCCTGAAGATCTTCCTACCTTGTCTTCACCATACCAGGTTCACCGATCCGTCCTGAAGAGCTCCTCCGATGTCCTGATCCAAGCCCAAGCGGGGGCTGAAGTGGTCCATGATCCGGTCAAAGTCTTCATCCAAGCGGGGCAGAAGAGGATCTTCCATCCGATTGAAGTCATCATCCAGGCGGCATCTTCTATGGTCTTCCATCCGGAGCGAAGCGGCAGGATCCTGAAGACCTCCAGCGCGGAACATCCATCCGGACCGACGACTGAACGACGAATGACTGTTCCTTTAAGGGACGTCATCCAAGATGGCGTCCCTCGAATTCCGATTGGCTGATAGGATTCTATCAGCCAATCGGAATTAAGGTAGGAATTTTATGATTGGCTGATGGAATCAGCCAATCAGAATCTAGTTCAATCCGATTGGCCGATCCAATCAGCCAATCAGATTGAGCTCGCATTCTATTGGCTGATCGGAACAGCCAATAGAATGCGAGCTCAATCTGATTGGCTGATTGGATCAGCCAATCGGATTGAACTTGATTCTGATTGGCTGATTCCATCAGCCAATCAGAAAATTCCTACCTTAATTCCGATTGGCTTATAGAATCCTATCAGCCAATCGGAATTCGAGGGACGCCATCTTGGATGACGTCCCTTAAAGGAACAGTCATTCGTCGTTCAGTCGTCGGTCCGGATGGATGTTCCGCGCTGGAGGTCTTCAGGATCCTGCCGCTTCGCTCCGGATGGAAGACCATAGAAGATGCCGCCTGGATGATGACTTCAATCGGATGGAAGATCCTCTTCTGCCCCGCTTGGATGAAGACTTTGACCGGATCATGGACCTCTTCAGCCCCCGCTTGGGCTTGGATCAGGACATCGGAGGAGCTCTTCAGGACGGATCGGTGAACCTGGTATGGTGAAGACAAGGTAGGAAGATCTTCAGGGGCTTAGTGTTAGGTTTATTTAAGGGGGGTTTGGGTTAGATTAGGGGTATGTGGGTGGTGGGTTGTAATGTTGGGGGGGGGGTATTTTATTTATTCTTTTACAGGCAAAAGAGCTGAAATTCTTGGGGCATACCCCGCAAAGGGCCCTGTTCAGGGCTGGTAAGGTAAAAGAGCTTGTAACTTTTTTAATTTAGAATAGGGTAGGGAATTTTTTATTTTGGGGGGCTTTGTTATTTTATTAGGGGGCTTAGAGTAGGTGTAATTAGTTTAAAATTGTTGTAATATTTTTATTATGTTTGTAAATATTTTTTTATTTTCTGTAACTTAGTTCTTTTTTATTTTTTGTACTTTAGCTAGTTTATTTAATTGTATTTATTTGTAGGAATTGTGTTTAATTAATTTATTGATAGTGTAGTGTTAGGTTAATTGTAGGTAATTGTAGGTAGTTTATTTAATTATTTTATTGATAGGGTAGTGTTAGGTTCAATTATATCTTAGGTTAGGATTTATTTTACAGGTAAATTTGTTATTATTTTAACTAGGTAACTATTAAATAGTTCTTAACTATTTAATAGCTATTGTACCTGGTTAAAATAATTACAAAGTTGCCTGTAAAATAAATATTAATCCTAAAATAGCTATAATATAATTATAATTTATATTGTAGCTATATTAGGATGTATTTTACAGGTAAGTATTTAGCTTTAAATAGGAATCATTTATTTAATAAGAGTTAATTTATTTCGTTAGATAAAAATTATATTTAACTTAGGGGGGTGTTAGTGTTAGGGTTAGACTTAGCTTTAGGGGTTAATACATTTATTAGAATAGCGGTGAGCTCCGGTCGGCAGATTAGGGGTTAATAATTGAAGGTAGGTGTCGACGATGTTAGGGAGGGCAGATTAAGGGTTAATACTATTTATGATAGGGTTAGTGAGGCGGATTAGGGGTTAATAACTTTATTATAGTAGCGCTCAGGTCCGCTCGGCAGATTAGGGGTTAATAAGTGTAGGCAGGTGTCGGCGACGTTGAGGGGGGCAGATTAGGGGTTAATAAATATAATATAGGGGTCGGCGATGTTAGGGGCAGCAGATTAGGGGTACATAGGGATAACGTAGGTGGCGGCGATTTGCGGTCGGAAGATTAGGGGTTAATTATTTTAAGTAGCTGGCGGCGACGTTGTGGGGGGCAAGTTAGGGGTTAAGAAATATAATATAGGGGTCGGCGGGGTTAGGGGCAGCAGATTAGGGGTACATAAGTATAACGTAGGTGGCGGTCGGCAGATTAGGGGTTAAAAATTTAAATCGAGTGGCGGCGATGTGGGGGGACCTCGGTTTAGGGGTACATAGGTAGTTTATGGGTGTTAGTGTACTTTAGGGTACAGTAGTTAAGAGCTTTATAAACCGGCGTTAGCCAGAAAGCTCTTAACTCCTGCTATTTTCAGGCGGCTGGAATCTTGTCGTTAGAGCTCTAACGCTCACTTCAGAAACGACTCTAAATACCAGCGTTAGAAAGATCCCATTGAAAAGATAGGCTACGCAAATGGCGTAGGGGGATCTGCGGTATGGAAAAGTCGCGGCTGAAAAGTGAGCGTTAGACCCTTTAATCACTGAATCCAAATACCAGCGGGCGGCAAAAACCAGCGTTAGGAGCCTCTAACGCTGGTTTTGACGGCTACCGCCGAACTCCAAATCTAGGCCTTAATGACAGGCTTGATACGCACCAAAGCCTGTACAAAACAATGAATATCAGGAAGATTAGAAATTTTCCTGTGGAATAAAACAGAAAGAGCAGAGATTTGTCCTTTCAAAGAACTTGCAGACAAACCTTTATCCAAACCATCCTGAAGAAACTGTAAAATTCTAGGAATTCTAAAAGAATGCCAAGAGAATTTATGAGAAGAACACCATGAAATATAAGTCTTCCCAACTCGATAATAAATCACTCTAGAAACAGATTTACGAGCCTGCAACATAGTATTAATCACTGAGTCAGAGAAACCTCTATGACTAAGCACTAAGCATTCAATTTCCATACCTTCAAATTTAATGATTTGAGATCCTGATGGAAAAACGGACCTTGAGATAGAAGGTCTGGTCTTAATGGAAGTGGCCAAGGTTGGCAACTAGACATCCGAACAACCAAAACCTGTGAGGCCATGCTGGAGCCACCACCAGCACAAACGATTGCTCCATGATGATTTTGGAGATCACGCTTGGAAGAAGAACTAGAGGCGGGAAAATATAAGCAGGTTGATAACACAACGAAAGTGTCAATGCATCCACTGCTTCCGCCTGAGGATCCCTGTACCTGGACAGGTACCTGGGAAGTTTCTTGTTTAGATGAGATGCCATCAGATCTATTTCTGGAAGCCCCCACATCTGAACAAATTGAGAAGACACATCTGGGTGGAGAGACCATTCTCCCGAATGTAAAGTCTGAGGACTGAGATAATCCGCTTCCCAACTGTCTATACCTGGGATATGAACCACATAAATTAGGAGCTGGATACCACCCAAACAAGTATCCAAGATACTTATTTCATAGCTTGAGGACTGTGAGTCCCACCCTGATTATTGACATATGCCACAGTTGTGATATTGTCTGTCTGAAAACAAATTAACGGTTCCTTCCTCAACAGAGGCCAAAACTGAAGAGCCCTGAGAATTGCACGGAGTTCCAAAATAATGATTGGTAATCTCGCCTCTTGAGATTTCCAAACCCCTTGTGCTGACAGGTTGGACGAACGAAAGGCACCTAGAATTATACGATGGTTATCTAACCACCAAGTCAAAGAAAGTCGAACATTGGGATTTAAGGATACTAATTGTGATATCCTTGTATAATCCCTGCACCATTGGTTCAGCATACAAAGCTGGAGAGGTCTCATATGAAAACGAGCAAAGGGGATCGCGTCCAATGCTGCAGTCATGAGACCTAAAACTTCCATGCACATAGCTACTGAAGGGAATGACTCAGACTGGAGGTTCTGACAGGCTGCAACCAATTTCAAACGCCTCTTGTCTGTTAGAGACAAAGTCATGGACACTGAATCTATCTGTAAACCTTTTTGGTAAATTGATCCTCCAACCATGTCTTTAAAGAGACAACACTAGTTGATTTGTGTGAGATTCTGCAGAACGTAAAGACTGAGCGAGTACAAAGATATCGTCCAAATAAGGAAACACTTCAATACCCCGCTCTCTGATTACAGAGAGTAGGGCACCGAGAACCTTTGAAAAGATTCTTTGAGCTGTCGCAAGGCCAAAAGGAAGAGCAACAAATTGGTAATGCTTGTCTAGAAAAGAGAATCTCAGGAACTGATAGTGAACCGGATGAATTGGAATATGAAGATATGCATCCTGTAAGTCTATTGTGGACATATAATGCCCTTGCTGAACAAAAGGCAGAATAGTCCTTATAGTCACCATCTTGAAAGTTGGTACTCTTACATATTGATTCAAAATCTTAAAATCCAAAACTGGTCTTTTTTTGGGACAATGAATAGATTTGAATAATACCCCAGACCCTGTTCCTGAAACGGAACTGGCATGATTACCCCTGATAACTCCAGGTCTGAAACACACTTCAGGAAAGCCTGAGCCTTTACTGGGTTCACTGGAATGCATGAGAGAAAAAATCTTCTAACAGGCGGTCTTACTCTGAATCCTATTCTGTACCCACGGAGAGACAATAGTCTGAATCCAATGATTTTGGACCAAATTGATCTAAACATCTTTGAAAATTTTTAATCTGCCCCCTATCAGCTGAGCTGGAATGAGGGCTGCACCTTCATGCGGACTTGGGGGCTGGCTTTGATCAATTAAATGGTTTGGAATTATTCCAATTTGAGGAAGACTTCCAATTGGAAACAGATTCCTTTGGGGAAGGATTTGATTTCTGTTCTTATTATGTCGAAGGGAACGAAAACGGTTAGAAGCTTTATATTTGCCCTTAGGTTTTTTATCCTGAGGCAAAATACTCCATTCCCCCCAGTGACAGTTGAAATTATTGAATCCAACTGAGAACCAAATAATTTATTACCTTGGAAAGAGATAGCAATCTGGACTTAGAAGTCATATCAGCATTCCAAGATTTGAGCCACAAAGCTCTTCTAGCTAAAATAGCTAAAGACAAATATATAACATCAATTTGGATGATATAAAAAATGGCATCACAAATGAAATTATTAGCATGTTGAATCAACTTAACAATGCTAGACAAATCATGATCCGATACATGTTGCGCTAAAGTCTCCAACCAAAAAGTTGAAACAGCTGCAACATCAGCCAAAGAAATTGTAGGCCTAAGAAGATAACCTGAATATAAATAAACCTTCCTTAGATAAGATTCAAGTTTCCTATCTAAAGGATCTTTAAAAGAAGTACTATCTTCCGTAGGAATAGTAGTACGTTTAGCGAGAGTAGAGATAGCCCCATCAACTTTGGGGTTCTATTCCCAAAACTTCAATCTAACTGCTGGCAAAGGATACAATTTTTGAAAACTTGAAGAAGGAATAAAAGAAGTACCAGGTCTATTCCATTCTTTAGAAATCATATCAGAAATAGCATCAGGAACTGGAAAAACCTCTGGAATAACCACAGGAGGTTTCTAAACAGAATTTAAACGTTTACTAGTTTTAATATCAAGAGGACTGGTTTCCTCCATATCTAATGTAATCAACACTTTATTTAATAAAAAACTAATATACTCCATTTTAAATAAATAAGAGGATTTGTCTGTGTCAATATCTGAAGTAGGATCTTCTGAATCAGATCCTCATCAGAGAAAGATAAATCAGTATGTTGCCGGTCATTTGAAATTTCATCAACTCTATGAGAAGTTTTAAAAGACCTTTTATGTTTATTAGAAGGCGGAATGGCAGACAAAGCGTTCTGAATAGAATCAGAAATAAATTCTTTTAAATTTACAGGTATATCTTATGCATTGGATGTTGAGGGAACAGCAACAGGTAATGAACTACTACTGATGGATACATTTTCTGTATGTAAAAGTTTATCATGACAATTATTACAAACCACTGCTGGAGGTATAATCTTCACAAATTTACAACAAATGCACTTAGCTTTGGTAGAACTGTTATCAGGCAGCAGGGATCCAACAGTGAATTCTGAGACAGGATCAGATTGAGACATCTTGCAAATGTAAGAGAAAAAAACAACATATAAAGCAAAATTATCAATTTCCTTATACGGCAGTTTCAGGAATGGGAAAAAAATGCAAACAGCATAGGCCTCTGACATAGAAAAAAGCAAGAAGCAAATAGGAATGGGGTGTTAAATAATGAAAATATTTGGTGGCAAGTATGACGCACAACAAAAATAAAAAATATTTTTTGGTGCTAAAAACGTCTGAAACGACACACTCGCGTCATAGATGACAGAACCTTGTGAAGGACTCGGCGTCAACTAAGACCCCGGAATTGATGAATTTGCGTCAACTAACGTAACTTCGCGCCAAAAAAACTTGCGCCAAGAATGACGCAATAAACTTTGGCATTTTGCGCCCTTGCGGGCCTAAATCTGCCCGCAAATTTAAAAGACAGTCAATTTGAAGAAGAGACTATTCCCCAGGTAAGAAATACATTTCCATTAAAAAGTATTTCCCAGATATGAAACTGACAGTCTGCAAAAAGGAAATATACTGAAAACCTGAATCATGGCAAATATAAGTACAATACATATATTTAGAACTTTATATAAATACATAAAGTGCCAAACCATAGCTGAGAGTGTCTTAAGTAATGAAAACATACTTACCGAAAGACACCCATCCACATATAGCAGATAGCCAAACCAGTACTGAAACGGTTATCAGTAGAGGTAATGGAATATGAGAGTATATCGTCAATCTGAAAAGGGAGGTAGGAGATGAATCTCTACGACCGATAACAGAGAACCTATGAAATAGATCCCCATGAGGAAAACCATTGCATTCAATAGATGATACTCCCTTCACATCCTATCGACTTTCGCTGTACTCTGAGAGGAAATGGGCTTCAAAATGCTGAGAAGCGCATATCAACGTAGAAATCTTAGCACAAACTTACTTCACCACCTCCATAGGAGGCAAGGCTTGTAAAACTGAATTGTGGGTGTGGTGAGGGGTGTATTTATAGGCATTTTGAGGTTTGGGAAACTTTGCCCCTCCTGGTAGGATTGTATATCCCATACGTCACTAGCTCATGGACTCTTGCCAATATGAAATAAATTAATTTATCAGGTAAGTTCTTACATAAATTATGTTTTCCAACTGTTTTAAATGTTAACATCACATTTACTAAAAAAGAAAGGAGCTATCAGTGCCGAAGGGTACTTGGCAACATCACAGTGAATATTTATTCTTGCCAACATTTTCAGTCAGCACTGTTGAATATTGTTTCTCATTGTTTTTAATTGTTTCAAGCTTTGTTTTAATATCTGAAACATTGTATTAATACATGGATCCATGTTTTATGTTTTTATGTTTAATGTATGGTTAAGCTTTGTTGATTACATAAGCGCTGTTAGCTCCACGATTAAATTTAAATGTGTAATAACATTTGACTTGTTCATAGAATTATACTCAGTTTGACCCAGCATCCGTTAGGTTAGGCGCTTTGGTTACACTGCTCATTTAAATAGTGTTTTTGCTCATTAAGTAGATATTATCAGGATAGAAACTGGGCATCGAACCTATCTAGATATCTCTTCAACAAAGGATAACATGAGAACGAAGCAAATTTGATAGGAGTAAATTGGAATCTTTTTAAAATTGTATTCTTTATCTGAATCATGAAAAAAAAATGGGTTTCATGTTGATTTAATATTTTTAAAAACATAATTTATGTAAGAACTTACCTGATAAATTCATTTCTTTCATATTAGCAAGAGTCCATGAGCTAGTGACGTATGGGATATACATTCCTACCAGGAGGGGCAAAGTTTCCCAAACCTCAAAATGCCTATAAATACACCCCTCACCACATCCACAATTCAGTTTAACGAATAGCCAAGAAGTGGGGTGATAAAAAAGTGCGAAAGCATATAAAATAAGGAATTGGAATAATTGTGCTTTATACAAAATCATAACCACCACAAAAAAAGGGCGGGCCTCATGGACTCTTGCTAATATGAAAGAAATGAATTTATCAGGTAAGTTCTTACATAAATTATATTTTCTTTCATGTAATTAGCAAGAGTCCATGAGCTAGTGACGTATGGGATAATGATTACCCAAGATGTGGAACTTTCCACACAAGAGTCACTAGAGAGGGAGGGATAAAATAAAGACAGCCAATTCCTGCTGAAAATAATCCACACCCAAAATAAAGTTTAATGAAAAACATAAGCAGAAGATTCAGACTGAAACCGCTGCCTGAAGTACTTTTCTACCAAAAACTGCTTCAGAAGAAGAAAATACATCAAAATGGTAGAATTTAGTAAAAGTATGCAAAGAGGACCAAGTTGCTGCTTTGCAAATCTGATCAACCGAAGCTTCATTCCTAAACGCCCAGGAAGTAGAAACTGACCTAGTAGAATGAGCTGTAATCCTCTGAGGCGGAGTTTTACCCGACTCAACATAGGCAAGATGAATTAAAGATTTCAACCAAGATGCCAAAGAAATGGCAGAAGCTTTCTGGCCTTTTCTAGAACCGGAAAAGATAACAAATAGACTAGAAGTCTTTCGGAAAGACTTAGTAGCTTCAACATAATATTTCAAAGCTCTAACAACATCCAAAGAATGCAACGATTTCTCCTTAGAATTCTTAGGATTAGGACATAATGAAGGAACCACAATTTCTCTACTAATGTTGTTGGAATTCACAACTTTAGGTAAAAATTCAAAAGAAGTTCGCAACACCGCCTTATCCTGATGAAAAATCAGAAAAGGAGACTCACAAGAAAGAGCAGATAATTCAGAAACTCTTCTGGCAGAAGAGATGGCCAAAAGGAACAAAACTTTCCAAGAAAGTAATTTAATGTCTAATGAATGCATAGGTTCAAATGGAGGAGCTTGAAGAGCCCCCAGAACCAAATTCAAACTCCAAGGAGGAGAAATTGACTTAATGACAGGCTTTATACGAACCAAAGCTTGTACAAAACAATGAATATCAGGAAGAATAGCAATCTTTCTGTGAAAAAGAACAGAAAGAGCAGAGATTTGTCCTTTCAAGGAACTTGCGGACAAACCCTTATCTAAACCATCCTGAAGAAACTGTAATATTATCGGTATTCTAAAAGAATGGCAAGAAAAATGATGAGAAAGACACCAAGAAATATAAGTCTTCCAGACTCTATAATATATCTCTCTAGATACAGATTTACGAGCCTGTAACATAGTATTAATCACAGAGTCAGAGAAACCTCTTTGACCAAGAATCAAGCGTTCAATCTCCATACCTTTAAATTTAAGGATTTCAGATCCTGATGGAAAAAAGGACCTTGAGACAGAAGGTCTGGTCTTAACGGAAGAGTCCACGGTTGGCAAGAGGCCATCCGGACAAGATCCGCATACCAAAACCTGTGAGGCCATGCCGGAGCTACCAGCAGAACAAACGAGCATTCCTTCAGAATCTTGGAGATTACTCTTGGAAGAAGAACTAGAGGCGGAAAGATATAGGCAGGATGATACTTCCAAGGAAGTGATAATGCATCCACTGCCTCCGCCTGAGGATCCCGGGATCTGGACAGATACCTGGGAAGTTTCTTGTTTAGATGAGACGCCATCAGATCTATTTCTGGAAGTTCCCACATTTGAACAATCTGAAGAAATACCTCTGGGTGAAGAGACCATTCGCCCGGATGCAACGTTTGGCGACTGAGATAATCCGCTTCCCAATTGTCTATACCTGGGATATGAACCGCAGAGATTAGACAGGAGCTGGATTCCGCCCAAACCAAAATTCGAGATACTTCTTTCATAGCCAGAGGACTGTGAGTCCCTCCTTGATGATTGATGTATGCCACAGATGTGACATTGTCTGTCTGAAAACAAATGAACGATTCTCTCTTCAGAAGAGGCCAAAACTGAAGAGCTCTGAAAATTGCACGGAGTTCCAAAATATTGATCGGTAATCTCACCTCCTGAGATTCCCAAACTCCTTGTGCCGTCAGAGATCCCCACATAGCTCCCCAACCTGTGAGACTTGCATCTGTTGAAATTACAGTCCAGGTCGGCAGCACAAAAGAAGCCCCCTGAATTAAACGATGGTGATCTGTCCACCACGTTAGAGAGTGTCGATCAATCGGTTTTAAAGATATTAATTGAGATATCTTTGTGTAATCCTTGCACCATTGATTCAGCATACAGAGCTGAAGAGGTCGCATGTGAAAACGAGCAAAGGGGATCGCGTCCAATGCAGCAGTCATAAGACCTAGAATTTCCATGCATAAGGCTACCGAAGGGAATGATTGTGACTGAAGGTTTCGACAAGCTGCAATCAATTTTAGACGTCTCTTGTCTGTTAAAGACAGAGTCATGGACACTGAATCTATCTGGAAACCCAGAAAGGTTACCCATGTCTGAGGAATCAAAGAACTTTTTGGTAAATTGATCCTCCAACCATGATCTTGAAGAAACAACACAAGTCGATTCGTATGAGATTCTGTTAAATGTAAAGACTGGGCAAGTACCAAGATATCGTCCAAATAAGGAAATACCACAATACCCTGTTCTCTGATTACAGACAGAAGGGCACCGAGAACCTTTGAAAAAATTCTTGGAGCTGTAGCTAGGCCAAACGGTAGAGCCACAAACTGGTAATGCTTGTCCAGAAAAGAGAATCTCAGGAACTGATAATGATCTGGATGAATCGGAATATGCAGATATGCATCCTGTAAATCTATTGTGGACATATAATTCCCTTGCTGAACAAAAGGCAAGATAGTCCTTACAGTTACCATCTTGAACGTTGGTATCCTTACATAACGATTCAATATTTTTAGATCCAGAACTGGTCTGAAGGAATTCTCCTTCTTTGGTACAACGAAGAGATTTGAATAAAACCCCATCCCCTGTTCCGGAACTGGAACTGGCATAATTACTCCAGCCAACTCTAGATCTGAAACACAATTCAGAAATGCTTGAGCTTTCACTGGATTTACTGGGACACGGGAAAGAAAAAATCTCTTTGCAGGAGGTCTCATCTTGAAACCAATTCTGTACCCTTCTGAAACAATGTTCTGAATCCAAAGATTGTGAACAGAATTGATCCAAATTTCTTTGAAAAAACGTAACCTGCCCCCTACCAGCTGAGCTGGAATGAGGGCCGCACCTTCATGTGGACTTAGAAGCAGGCTTTGCCTTTCTAGCAGGCTTGGATTTATTCCAGACTGGAGATGGTTTCCAAACTGAAACTGCTCCTGAGGATGAAGGATCAGGCTTTTGTTCTTTGTTGAAACGAAAGGAACGAAAACGATTATTAGCCCTGTTTTTACCTTTAGATTTTTTATCCTGTGGTAAAAAAGTTCCTTTCCCACCAGTAACAGTTGAGATAATAGAATCCAACTGAGAACCAAATAATTTGTTACCCTGGAAAGAAATGGAAAGTAGAGTTGATTTAGAAGCCATATCAGCATTCCAAGTCTTAAGCCATAAAGCTCTTCTAGCTAAAATAGCTAGAGACATAAACCTGACATCAACTCTGATAATATCAAAAATGGCATCACAGATAAAATTATTAGCATGCTGAAGAAGAATAATAATATCATGAGAATCATGATTTGTTACTTGTTGCGCTAAAGTTTCCAACCAAAAAGTTGAAGCTGCAGCAACATCAGCCAATGATATAGCAGGTCTAAGAAGATTACCTGAACACAGATAAGCTTTTCTTAGAAAGGATTCAATTTTCCTATCTAAAGGATCTTTAAACGAAGTACCATCTGACGTAGGAATGGTAGTACGTTTAGCAAGGGTAGAAATAGCCCCATCAACTTTAGGGATTTTGTCCCAAAATTCTAACCTGTCAGACGGTACAGGATATAATTGCTTAAAACGTTTAGAAGGAGTAAATGAATTACCCAATTTATCCCATTCTTTGGAAATTACTGCAGAAATAGCATTAGGAACAGGAAAAACTTCTGGAATAACCACAGGAGATTTAAATACCTTATCTAAACGTTTAGAATTAGTATCAAGAGGACCAGAATCCTCTATTTCTAAAGCAATTAATACTTCTTTAAGTAAAGAACGAATAAATTCCATTTTAAATAAATATGAAGATTTATCAGCATCAATCTCTGAAACAGAATCCTCTGAACCAGAAGAGTCATCAGAATCAGAATGATGATGTTCATTTAAAAATTCATCTGTAGGGAGAGAAGTTTTAAAAGATTTTTTACGTTTACTAGAAGGAGAAATAACAGACATAGCCTTCTTGATGGATTCAGAAACAACATCTCTTATGTTATCAGGAACATTCTGCACCTTAGATGTTGAAGGAACTGCAACAGACAATGGTACTTTACTAAAGGAAATATTATCTGCATTAACAAGTTTGTCATGACAATTAATACAAACAACAGCCGGAGGAATAGCTACCAAAAGTTTACAGCAGATACACTTAGCTTTGGTAGATCCAGCACTAGACAGCGATTTTCCTGTAGTATCTTCTGACTCAGATGCAACGTGAGACATCTTGCAATATGTAAGAGAAAAAACAACATTTAAAGCAAAATTGATCAAATTCCTTAAATGACAGTTTCAGGAATGGGAAAAAATGCCAAAGAACAAGCTTCTAGCAACCAGAAGCAATGAAAAATGAGACTTAAATAATGTGGAGACAAAAGCGACGCCCATATTTTTTAGCGCCAAATAAGACGCCCACATTATTTGGCGCCTAAATGCTTTTGGCGCCAAAAATGACGCCACATCCGGAACGCCGACATTTTGGCGCAAAATAACGTCAAAAAATGACGCAACTTCCGGCGACACGTATGACGCCGGAAACGGAAAATAATTTTTGCGCCAAAAAAGTCCGCGCCAAGAATGACGCAATAAAATGAAGCATTTTCAGCCCCCGCGAGCCTAACAGCCCACAGGGAAAAAATAGTCAAATTGAAGGTAAGAAAAAATGAATAATTTAAATGCATAATCCCAAATATGAAACTGACTGTCTGAAAAATAAGGAAAGTTGAACATTCTGAGTCAAGGCAAATAAATGTTTGAATACATATATTTAGAACTTTATAAACAAAGTGCCCAACCATAGCTTAGAGTGTCACAGAAAATAAGATTTACTTACCCCAGGACACTCATCTACATGATTGTAGAAAGCCAAACCAGTACTGAAACGAGAATCAGCAGAGGTAATGGTATATATAAGAGTATATCGTCGATCTGAAAAGGGAGGTAAGAGATGAATCTCTACGACCGATAACAGAGAACCTATGAAATAGACCCCGTAGAAGAAGATCACTGCATTCAAATAGGCAATACTCTCCTCACATCCCTCTGACATTCACTGCACGCTGAGAGGAAAACCGGGCTCCAACTTGCTGCGGAGCGCATATCAACGTAGAATCTAGCAAAAACTTACTTCACCACCTCCATCGGAGGCAAAGTTTGTAAAACTGAATTGTGGGTGTGGTGAGGGGTGTATTTATAGGCATTTTGAGGTTTGGGAAACTTTGCCCCTCCTGGTAGGAATGTATATCCCATACGTCACTAGCTCATGGACTCTTGCTAATTACATGAAAGAAAGTATTTTTATTCCATTTTTTCCAATCATTGATTAAGAAAGCAGCATTTTTTCGGATTGGCGAAAGATACATCAAAAATCAAGAACACTGCGGGAAATAATTATTTTATTAGAAGAAAGTGGCCACAACTGATATCATCATGTAGAACAGGATTTAAATCGCATGCTGTAAATTGCGAAACTGTCACAAGGTTTACTCCACTGCTATAATGCAGCCTCAAAAATGTTGATATAACTTTTAAATCTTACTGTACAGAATGAGGTTTGTCTTTGGTTCAAGGTTAAAAAAAAAAAAAATTACGTTATCTGATAGCCAGTTTTAAATTCCAACAAACGCCTGAAGACCTATTATTGGGCTTCTTCAGGGGTCAAGTCCTACAAAAAAAGTGTGGGAACTCACCAAGACTTTCACCCCCCCCCAATTAATATTGATATATATATATATATATATATATATATATATATATATATACACACATATACATATACATACGCACACACACACATATATATAACATAATTTATGTAAGAACTTACCTGATAGATTCATTTCTTTCATATTAGCAAGAGTCCATGAGCTAGTGACGTATGGGATATACATTCCTACCAGGAGGGGCAAAGTTTCCCAAACCTCAAAATGCCTACAAATACACCCCTCACCACACCCACATATCAGTTTAACGAATAGCCAAGAAGTGGGGTGATAAGAAAAAAGTGCGAAAGCATATAAAATAAGGAATTGGAACAATTGTGCTTTATACAAAAAAAATCATAACCACCACAAAAAAAGGGCGGGCCTCATGGACTCTTGCTAATATGAAAGAAATGAATTTATCAGGTAAGTTCTTATATAAATTATGTTTCTTTCATGTAATTAGCAAGAGTCCATGAGCTAGTGACGTATGGGATAATGACTACCCAAGATGTGGATCTTTCCACGCAAGAGTCACTAGAGAGGGAGGGATAAAATAAAGACAGCCAATTCCTGCTGAAAATAATCCACACTCAAAATAAAGTTTAATGAAAATCATAAACAGAAGATTCAAACTGAAACCGCTGCCTGAAGTACTTTTCTACCAAAAACTGCTTCAGAAGAAGAAAATACATCAAAATGGTAGAATTTAGTAAAAGTATGCAAAGAGGACCAAGTTGCTGCTTTGCAAATCTGATCAACCGAAGCTTCATTCCTAAACGCCCAGGAAGTAGAAACTGACCTAGTAGAATGAGCTGTAATCCTTTGAGGCGGAGTTTTACCCGACTCGACATAGGCATGATGAATTAAAGATTTCAACCAAGATGCCAAAGAAATGGCAGAAGCTTTCTGGCCTTTTCTAGAACCGGAAAAGATAACAAATAGACTAGAAGTCTTTCGGAAAGACTTAGTAGCTTCAACATAATATTTCAAAGCTCTAACAACATCCAAAGAATGCAACGATTTCTCCTTAGAATTCTTAGGATTAGGACATAATGAGGGAACCACAATTTCTCTACTAATGTTGTTGGAATTCACAACCTTAGGTAAAAATTCAAAAGAAGTTCGCAACACCGCCTTATCCTGATGAAAAATCAGAAAAGGAGACTCACAAGAAAGAGCAGATAATTCAGAGACTCTTCTGGCAGAAGAGATCGCCAAAAGGAACAAAACTTTCCAAGAAAGTAATTTAATGTCCAAAGAATGCATGGGTTCAAAAGGAGGAGCTTGAAGAGCCCCCAGAACCAAATTCAAACTCCAAGGAGGAGAAATTGACTTAATGACAGGTTTTATACGAACCAAAGCTTGTACAAAACAATGAATATCAGGAAGATTAGCAATCTTTCTGTGAAAAAGAACAGAAAGAGCAGAGATTTGTCCTTTCAAAGAACTTGCGGATAAACCTTTATCTAAACCATCCTGAAGAAACTGTAAAATTCTCGGAATTCTAAAAGAATGCCAAGAAAAATGATGAGAAAGACACCAAGAAATATAAGTCTTCCAGACTCTATAATATATCTCTCTAGATACAGATTTACGAGCCTGTAACATAGTATTAATCACAGAGTCAGAGAAACCTCTTTGACCAAGAATCAAGCGTTCAATCTCCATACCTTTAAATTTAAGGATTTGAGATCCTGATGGAAAAAAGCACCTTGCGACAGAAGGTCTGGTCTTAGCGGAAGAGCCCACGGATGTCAAGAGGCCATCCGGACAAGATCCGCATACCAAAACCTGTGAGGCCATGCCGGAGCTACCAGCAGAACAAACGAGCATTCCTTCAGAATCTTGGAGATTACTCTTGGAAGAACTAGAGGCGGAAAGATATAGGCAGGATGATACTTCCAAGGAAATGATAATGCATCCACTGCTTCCGCCTGAGGATCCCGGGATCTGGACAGATACCTGGGAAGTTTCTTGTTTAGATGAGACGCCATCAGATCTATTTCTGGAAGCTCCCACATTTGAACAATCTGAAGAAATACCTCTGGGTGAAGAGACCATTCGCCCGGATGCAACGTTTAACGACTGAGATAATCCGCTTCCCAATTGTCTATACCTGGGATATGAACCGCAGAGATTAGACAGGAGCTGGATTCCGCCCAAACCAGAATTCGAGATACTTCTTTCATAGCCAGAGGACTGTGAGTCCCTCCTTGATGATTGATGTATGCCACAGTTGTGACATTGTCTGTCTGAAAACAAATGAACGATTCTCTCTTCAGAAGAGGCCAAGACTGAAGAGCTCTGAAAATTGCACGGAGTTCCAAAATATTGATCGGTAATCTCACCTCCTGCGGTTCCCAAACTTCTTGTGCCGTCAGAGATCCCCACACAGCTCCCCAACCTGTAAGACTTGCATCTGTTGAAATTACAGTCCAGGTCGGAAGAACAAAAGAAGCCCCCTGAATTAAACGATGGTGATCTGTCCACCACGTTAGAGAGTGTCGTACAATCGGTTTTAAAGATATTAATTGAGATATCTTTGTGTAATCCCTGCACCATTGATTCAGCATACAGAGCTGAAGAGGCCGCATGTGAAAACGAGCAAAGGGGATTGCGTCCGATGCAGCAGTCATAAGACCTAGAATTTCCATGCATATGGCTACCGAAGGGAATGATTGAGACTGAAGGTTTCGACAAGCTGAAATCAATTTTAGACGTCTCTTGTCTGTCAAAGACAGAGTCATGGACACTGAATCTATCTGGAAACCCAGAAAGGTTACCCTTGTCTGAGGAATCAATGAACTTTTTAGTGAATTGATCCTCCAACCATGATCTTGAAGAAACAACACAAGTCGATTCGTATGAGATTCTGTTAAATGTAAAGACTGAGCAAGTACCAAGATATCATCCAAATAAGGAAATACCACAATACCCTGTTCTCTGATTACAGACAGAAGGGCACCGAGAACCTTTGTAAAAATTCTTGGAGCTGTAGCTAGGCCAAGCGGCAGAGCCACAAACTGGTAATGCTTGTCCAGAAAAGAGAATCTCAGGAACTGATAATGATCTGGATGAATCGGAATATGCAGATATGCATCCTGTAAATCTATTGTGGACATATAATGCCCTTGTTGAACAAAAGGCAAGATAGTCCTTACAGTTACCATTTTGAACGTTGGTATCCTTACATAACGATTCAATATTTTTAGATCCAGAACTGGTCTGAAGGAATTCTCCTTCTTTGGTACAATGAAGAGATTTGAATAAAACCCCAGTCCCTGTTCCAGAACTGGAACTGGCATAATTACTCCAGCCAACTCTAGATCTGAAACACATTTCAGAAATGCTTGAGCTTTCACTGGATTTACTGGGACACGGGAAAGAAAAAATCTCTTTGCAGGAGGTCTTATCTTGAAACCAATTCTGTACCCTTCTGAAACAATGTTCTGAATCCAAAGATTGTGAACAGAATTGATCCAAATTTCTTTGAAAAAACGTAACCTGCCCCCTACCAGCTGAGCTGGAATGAGGGCCGCACCTTCATGTGGACTTAGAAGCTGGCTTTGCTTTTCTAGAAGGCTTGGATTTATTCCAGACTGGAGATGGTTTCCAAACTGAAACTGCTCCTGAGGATGAAGGATCAAGCTTTTGTTCTTTGTTGAAACGAAAGGAACGAAAACGATTATTAGCCCTGTTTTTACCCTTAGATCTTTTATCCTGTGGTAAAAAAGTTCCTTTCCCACCAGTAACAGTTGAGATAATAGAATCCAACTGAGAACCAAATAATTTGTTACCCTGGAAAGAAATGGAAAGTAGAGTCGATTTAGAAGACATATCAGCATTCCAAGTTTTAAGCCATAAAGCTCTTCTAGCTAAAATAGCTAGAGACATAAACTCTGATAATATCAAAAATGGCATCACAGATAAAATTATTAGCATGTTGAAGAAGAATAATAATATTATGAGAATCATGATCTGTTACTTGTTGCGCTAAAGTTTCCAACCAAAAAGTTGAAGCTGCAGCAACATCAGCCAATGATATAGCAGGTCTAAGAAGATTACCTGAACACAGATAAGCTTTTCTTAGAAAGGATTCAATTTTCCTATCTAAAGGATCCTTAAAGGAAGTACCATCTGACGTAGGAATAGTAGTACGTTTAGCAAGGGTAGAAATAGCCCCATCAACTTTAGGGATTTTGTCCCAAAATTCTAATCTGTCAGACAGCACAGGATATAATTGCTTAAAACGTTTAGAAGGAGTAAATGAATTACCCAAATTATTCCATTCTCTGGAAATTACTTCAGAAATAGCACCAGGAACAGGAAAAACTTCTGGAATAACCACAGGAGATTTAAAGACCTTATCTAAACGTTTAGATTTAGTATCAAGAGGACCAGAATCCTCAATTTCTAAAGCAATTAGTACTTATTAAGTAAAGAACGAATAAATTCCATTTTAAATAAATATGAAGATTTATCAGCATCAACCTCTGAGACAGAATCCTCTGAACCAGAAGAGTCATTAGAATCAGAATGATGTTCATTTGAAAATTCATCTTTATAAAGAGAAGTTTTAAAAGATTTTTTATGTTTACTAGAAGGAGGAATAACAGACATAGCCTTCTTGATGGATTCAGAAACAAAATCTCTTATGTTATCAGGAACATTCTGAACATTAGATGTTGATGGAACTGCAACAGGTAATGGTACATTACTAAAGGAAATATTATCTGCATTAACAAGTTTGTCATGACAATTAATACAAACAACAGCTGGAGGAACAGCTACCAAAAGTTTACAGCAGATACACTTAGCTTTGGTAGTTCCAGCACCAGACAGCGATTTTCCAGAAGTATCTTCTGACTCAGATGCAACGTGAGACATCTTGCAATATGTAAGAGAAAAAACAACATGTAAAGCAAAATTTATCAAATTCCTTAAATGACAGTTTCAGGAATGGGAAAAAATGCCAAGGAACAAGCTTCTAGCAACCAGAAGCAAAGAAAAATGAGACTTAAATAATGTGGAGACAAAAAGCGACGCCCATATTTTTTTAGCGCCAAATAAGACGCCCACATTACTTGGCGCCTAAATGCTTTTGGCGCCAAAATGACGCCACGTCCGGAACGCCGACATTTTTGGCGCAAAAGAACGTCAAAAAATGACGTAACTTCCGGCGACACGTATGACGCCGGAAACAGAAAGATTTTTTGCGCCAAAAAAATCTTCGCCAAGAATGACGCAATAAAATGAAGCATTTTCAGCCCCCGCGAGCCTAACAGCCCACAGGGAAAAAAGTCAAATTTTTAAGGTAAGAAAAATAATTGATTCAAGTGCATTATCCCAAATATGAAACTGACTGTCTGAAAATAAGGAATGTTGAACATCCTGAGTCAAGGCAAATAAATGTTTGAATACATATATTTAGAACTTTATTAAAAAAGTGCCCAACCATAGCTTAGAGTGTCACAGAAAATAAGACTTACTTACCCCAGGACACTCATCTACATGTTTATAGAAAGCCAAACCAGTACTGAAACGAAAATCAGCAGAGGTAATGGTATATATATAAGAGTATATCGTCGATCTGAAAAGGGAGGTAAGAGACGAATCTCTACGACCGATAACAGAGAACCTATGAAATAGACCCCGTAGAAGGAGATCATTGAATTCAAACAGGCAATACTCTCCTCACATCCCTCTGACATTCACTGCACGCTGAAAACCGGGCTCCAACCTGCTGCGGAGCGCATATCAACGTAGAATCTAGCACAAACTTACTTCACCACCTCCATAGAAGGCAAAGTTTGTAAAAACTGATATGTGGGTGTGGTAAGGGGTGTATTTGTAGGCATTTTGAGGTTTGGGAAACTTTGCCCCTCCTGGTAGGAATGTATATCCCATACGTCACTAGCTCATGGACTCTTGCTAATTACATGAAAGAAATATATATATATATATATATATACACATATATATATATATATATATATATATACACAGTATATGAAATAACACACTTATATACACACACATACTGTATTTATATAGTCTATACACTTTAGTCAATGAAAACAAATTAAATCCAAAGAAGTGTTAAATTGTTGCCTTTGGGCCTGAGAATCCTGTCACAGAGTCTAACCCACTTAAGTTGCAATAGTCCTATTTCTGCTGACGGGAGCTAAATACCTCAGAGCAAGCCACACAGAAATGTAAGCACCATGTGTTCCACACAGTGCAGGGGGGGTCACACAGCAGGACCACTGACAGGCTTGAAATTAGTGTATTGTAAGACATGTTACTGTTTATTACTAGAGGATCTCACTATCCCTCTAATCAGACTGTGCTGCAGCTCCTCCCACAAGCAGCAGGAGCTGCAGTGTTTACTGAAGCGTTTCTGTTCTCTGTCCAGAGGGAACTTAGTTCCTCCCGCAAAAATAGTGCAGGAACTCCATTCCCATGTGTTCCCACTCGACTTGACCCCTGGGATTGTTTTGAAACAGAAAGTGTATTTTACCCAAAAACCTGCCAAAAATAGTTCTGCTGATAAATTGTGATTGAGGCCATAATTATATGCAAGAAACACATTAAAGCAATTTCTTTTTACACTTTTATGTCCCTTTAACTTGACTGCCATCTCTCTTTAAGGTTATGCTCAGGGATGAGATAAAGTTTAAACAATAAATGGTTTAAAAACATTTCTTTGATATTTTTTTTATAGTTTTTATATCCCACAGTTTCACGTTTTAAAATTAACAATAGCTAATACCAAACCAAAACCCCCAAACTTTCCTTTCATGATCCAAAAAAAGCATTAAAATGTTATACAACTTCCCAATTTTCTTGAATTATCAAATGTGCATATTTCTCTTAGTATACTTTGTTAAAGGGTAGGGTTGCAGCAATGCACTACTGGGAGCTAGCTGAATATATCTGGTGAGCCAATGATAAGAGGCACATATCCAGCCACAATTCAGCACCTAGCCACCCAATAGTGTATTGCTGCTTCTGAGCCCACCTAGATATGCTTTTCAACAAAGGGCACTAAGAGAATAAAACAAATTATACAATTGAAGTCAATTTGGACATTTCTTCAGTTACATGCTCAGTCTTAATCATTAAAGAAAAAAAATAGGGTTTCCTATCCCATTTAAGGGACAGTCTAGTCCAAAATGTGTATTGTTTAAAAAGTTATATTAATACACTTTTTACCTCTGTGATTACCTTGTATCTAAGCATCTTCTGACAGCTTACTGATCACATGACTTTTTATTTATTATCAATTGACTTGCATTTTAGCCAATTAGTGCTGTGATGTGCACAACCCCACAGGCATGAACACAATGTTATCTATATGGCTCACATGAACTAGCAGTCCCCTGTTGTGAAAAGCAAATAAAAAAGCATGTGATAAGAGGCTTAGAAACAGGCAAAACTTTAGAGGTTTAAAG
Organism: Bombina bombina; assembly: GCF_027579735.1. Lineage (NCBI taxonomy): Eukaryota > Metazoa > Chordata > Amphibia > Anura > Bombinatoridae > Bombina > Bombina bombina. The sequence continues at coordinate 604,965,267 of NC_069501.1, forward strand.
GTTATAAAGTATATTAATATAACAATGTTGGTTGTGCAAAGCTGGGGAATGGTTAGTAAAGACATTATCTATCTTTTTAAACAAATTTTAGTGTTGACTGTCCCTTTAAGTGACTATATTTTGACCCTTGTCTACTTGCAATTCGTAAAAACTGAACTTACCTCTTTTACTTTCTTCCTTTTCACCTCGGTTTCTGAATCTTTTGCTTCATGTCTGTTACCCAACGGTGGATATTTAAGAGTTCTTTGAAACGCAACATAATCAAATACAAAATCAGATTGATTCTTGTGACCCATAAAAAACTCCTTTTTGGCTTTTCCTGCAGCTGTATCAAATTTGTTCTGCAAAAAGTGTTTTTCACTTAAAATATTTTCTTCTTTCTTTTTATATCTTAATGGATCTACTACTTCCTCATATTTGTCTTTGGATTTCCACTTATCGTGGTGTAAATTCCGTAATAATGTCTTTTGGTCATCCACAGTTTTCTTGTTTAGTTTCTTACCATAGTAAATACTGTGAGTCTGTGTTCCAGACAGAAATATTCTTTTCAATTTTGATGTATCTGGTAACAGAAATAATGTCCCAAAGCAAAGTGTAATAAATCCAGACAAAAATAAAAGAAATATGAATTTCTGAGAAAGACGTAATCCAAATCCTGCTGGGAATATCCCAGAAATTTTTCGTAAAAACATGTTTTAATTGTTTTAAAGATTTGCTTGTAAAGTGTTAATTTCTATTATTGTATATTAATTTCCCATTGCATAGAATTGTACAAATTCTTTTTGCTGGATCCATTTTTATATTTGGGCTGTTCTGGCTGTAAAAAAACAAGAAAACACAATATAAATATATTTTACACAAATTATAACAAGACTGATAATAGTGAATGAGGATTGCAAGATGGTAAGCGGAGTGTGAGACCTGTAAATGGTTTCACAGGTAATATCATGGGCTTATGCTTAAAAAGTGCACAAAATCAGATAATGGGTGAGAGCAGGTTAGTAACTATGGTTACTGATCAGCTGATTACTTCACCTGTGCACCTTTTCAGCTATAATGAAAACCTGGCCTGTTGGGGGTACTTGAGGACCGCAGTTGAGAAACATTGAACTATAGCACACCATTTTAAGAGACTTTTCATTTAAATAATGAAATTGACTTTGTTATCTTGGTATCCTTTGTTGAAAAGCATACTTGTGTAGGCTCAGGCGCAACTATGCACGAGATAGCTGGTGATTAGTGGCTACCCACATATGTCTCGTCATTGGCTCACCAGATATATTCAGATAGGTGTCTGTAGTGCATTGCTGCTCTGGAGCTTCCCTTAACTATGTGTCTAATACCTTTGCGGGGATTAAACACAAGCAAAGCAATAGCGCATTATTAATATTATTATTATTATTATTGACTGTCTATGCGATTTAAAGACATTCTGGGCCAGATTAGAAGTGGCGCACTATTTAGCGATTTCCCTCGCACGCAATCACCGCCAGAAATAAGCTTTTACTGTGCGGGTTATCGCTTGTAATACAAGTTAAAAGTAAAATGTTTGTGCCCAAGCAAAAACAGACACACGCTAACTTCAGGACTTTGGATATCTCAATTACGTTAACTTCTCTCCATAGACTTCAGTGGAGCACGCTGAAGAAAAAACATTGCTTGTGCTCTAACAATAAGTATTTACATATATATATATATATATATATATATATATATATATATATATATATATATATATATATATATATATATATAGGAATATCTATTTAAAAATACATAGAGCATTTCCCTTATGTGTATTTACAGTATATACAGACTAAAACACTTCAAGGGACAGTCTACCATAGAATTGTTATTGTTTTAAAAGGTAGATAATCCCTTTATTACCCATTCCCCAGTTTTGCACAACCAACACAGTTATATTAATAAACTTTTTACCTCTGTGATTACCTTGTATCTAGGAACCTTCTTCCAGCCCCTTGATCACATGACTGTGACCGTTTATTATCTATTGTCTTAAATTAATTGCCTGTACACAGTGTTATATATATGGCCCACTTTCTGTCTCTTTGTGTTGAAAAGGAATTTAAAAAGCATGTGAGGCAGCCCTCAAGGGTTAGAAATTAGCATGAGTCTGCCTAGGTTTAGTTTCAACTAAGAATACTAAGAGAAAAAAGCAAATTTGATGATAAAAGTAAATTGGAAAGTTGATTAAAATTACATGTCCTATCTGAATAATGAAAGTTTAATTTTGACTAGACTGTCCCTTTAAATATTAAAATATATTAAAAATTATTTTTCATGTTTTTAGCTATTTGAGTGGAAAGGGCTCCAAAGTATGTATAAATATGTATATATGTGCATACATGTGTATTTATGTGTATATGTGTGTGTGTGTGTATATATATATACATATATATATATATATATATATATATATATATATATATACATAAATACACATTAACACACATATAATATGTATATATAGATACATACACATATTTAGACATATATATGTACCTATTTATACATAAAAGCCCTTTCCATTCAAATACCTTGTCATATACCATATACCTTTAAACCCTTAACTTTTTTAATACTTATATGAAGAATTTATATTAGATAGTGCATATATAGGGGCATATTTATCAAGGTCTGGTGGACCTGATCCGACAGTGCGGATCAGGTCCGCCAGACCTCGCTGAATACAGCGAGCAATACGCTTGCTGTATTCAGCATTGCACCAGCAGCTTACAAGAGCTGCTGGTGCAACGCCACCCCTTGCAGACTCGCGGCCAATGGGCCGCCAGCAGGGGGGTGTCAATCAACCCGATCATACTCGATCGGGTTGAATTGTGGCGGTGTGTGTCCGCCTGCTCAGAGCAGGCGGACCGGTTATGGAGCACCAGTCTTTGTGACCGCTGCTTCATAACTGCTGTTTCTGGCGAGTCTGAAGACTCGCCAGAAACAGGGGCCATCAAGCTCCTTACGGAGCTTGTTAAATAGAGGCCATAGTGTAAATGTTTATTATAATGTATTTATGTTGTATTAAGTGCAACAATGTATTTAGCCATAACCCTTTACGCAAGGACTTCAGTTGCACTAACCCAACAAGCTCAAATTTAGTTTGCACTTGTGCGGTCGTATTTACATTCTTGTAATACACGTGCATGTTAACGCGGGCATGATATTTCAATATCAGTTGTACTCTAGCCCTTTAACAGTGTAGATAAATAATTTGTTACCAGACTCTTATGCAATCTATACTTCTATAATAATAATGGTTAATCCCTATGTAATTTCATAACAATACTTTTTATTATTGAGATACTCTGAACAAAAAGCAGAAATAAATGTCCTTGTGAAGCTTTATTTGCTGTGTCTATCTACTTCTAAAAAATGTGTTTTAGTACTAAGCAAATGTTTTAGATAATTCCTTCGCTACTGAGGGATAGTTCTATCTTGTTTTTAATTTGCATGTTTAATAGGTATAAATAAGGGTTGCCATAGGTATCACAGTCATTCTATGAATAGGTGGGTGTGAGAGAGTAGGCTGAGAGAGAGAGAAAGACATTTATTAATAATAGCTTAGTTACTAAATAGCTGTGGAAAACACAAATAATCTCATCAAGAATAATATTAGCTGTTTCAACATTTATATAAACAACATATTGACCACTCAATTAGAAACAGCCAACTCCATCCTTATGTTTATGTGTGTGTATTCCTCTACAGCAGGTTAAGTAATGGAGGAAGGACTTGGCTTAGCACTGTTCACACAAGCAGATAAATGAATTCATAAATCTTCTGTCACTATTTTGCCTGCTTAGGTAAAGTACTACTGAAAATGTCAAGCCTTCATAAATCACATTTGATAGTCTATTCCGCGATTAAATTAAATACAGTAGAATAAAATCTGTGGCTAAGAAATTACATTTTTAGATAATACAGGGGTGATGAACCTAGATTTCCACGCTGAAGATGACACACACACAAAAAAAAACTGTTGGCATGCAATATACTGCACTGCCCCCTGGGCTACTGCCATACTTCCTCCATTTTGAGAAGATTATCACCAATATGGCTACACACTTTAAAAAAAGTTTTGAGTCCCTTGAGAAAGAGCTATCAAGTATAATGGTAAATCACATTAAAGGGATGGAGGGTAGGAAGACAACGTATCTAAATTGTAAATATATGCCTATACTGACCATAAGAAGAGTCTACAAATTAATAACTGTCACTACAAAGAAGCAATATTATTCTTCTATGTTTCTTAATGTCCTTCAAAAGTTTATATTCAATAACAAAACTAATAAACTAATGGAGGATATAAACTATTAAAGGGACACGATACCCAACATTTTATTTCATAATTTAGATAGAGCATGTCATTTTAAGAAACTTTCCAATTTACTCCCAATCCATTATCTAATTTGCTTCATTCTGTGTGTATTCTCTGTTTAAAAGCATACACAGATAGTCTCAGGAGCAGCAATGCACTACTGGGAGATAGCTGCTAATTGGTGGATGCACATATATGTCTCTTTTCATAAGCTCACCTGATGTGTTCAGCTAGCTACCAGTATTGCATTGGTGATTGTTCAACAAAGAATACCAAGAGAATGAAGCAAATTTTATAACAGAAGCACATTGGAAAGTAGTTTTAAATTATATGCTGAATCATGAACGGAAAAAAATGGTGTTTCATGTCCCTTTAAGAGATTAGACAAATTGGGTGGTCCGTTTACAAAAGAAAAAAAGGTACATGAGAGATTATATGATTCATTTTTATAAATATATTCAGGGACCATATACAAAGTTCCTAGAAGCACTGTTTATTCCATGCAGGGGCGGAACTACCATTAGTGTAGCAGGTACAGTGTCACCAGGGCCTAAGTGCTGGGGCCCCTAGCAGCCAGTCTATACATAGACGTGTGCAGAATGTGTACAATCTCAATTCAGGAAAGCCTTTTATTAGTGCAGATTGCCTATCTATCCTCAAAATCATTATACTGAGCAGCATGTATATCATTACTATTGCTTACTACAGAGCATTATACTGAGCAGCATGTATAGCATTACTATTGCTTACTACAGAGTATTATACTGAGCAGCATGTATATCATTACTATTGCTTACTACAGAGTATTATACTGAGCAGCATGTATATCATTACTATTGCTTACTACAGAGCATTATACTGAGCAGCATGTATAGCATTACTATTGCTTACTACAGAGTATTATACTGAGCAGCATGTATATCATTACTATTGCTTACTACAGAGCATTATACTGAGCAGCATGTATAGCATTACTATTGCTTACTACAGAGTATTATACTGAGCAGCATGTATATCATTACTATTGCTTACTACAGAGCATTATACTGAGCAGCATGTATATCATTACTATTGCTTACTACAGAGCAGTATATTGAGCAGCATGTATAGCATTACTATTGCTTACTACAGAGTATTATACTGAGCAGCATGTATATCATTACTATTGCTTACTACAGAGCAGTATATTGAGCAGCATGTATAACATTACTATTGCTTACTACAGAGCATTATACTGAGCAGCATGTATATCATTACTATTGCTTACTACAGAGTATTATACTGAGCAGCATGTATATCATTACTATTGCTTACTACAGAGCAGTATATTGAGCAGCATGTATAACATTACTATTGCTTACTACAGAGCATTATACTGAGCAGCATGTATATCATTACTATTGCTTACTACAGAGCATTATACTGAGCAGCATGTATATCATTACTATTGCTTACTACAGAGCATTATACTGAGCAGCATGTATATCATTACTATTGCTTACTACAGAGCATTATACTGAGCAGCATGTATATCATTACTATTGCTTACTACAGAGTATTATACTGAGCAGCATGTATATCATTACTATTGCTTACTACAGAGCAGTATATTGAGCAGCATGTATAACATTACTATTGCTTACTACAGAGCATTATACTGAGCAGCATGTATATCATTACTATTGCTTACTACAGAGCATTATACTGAGCAGCATGTATAACATTACTATTGCTTACTACAGAGCATTATACTGAGCAGCATGTATATCATTATTATTGCTTACTACAGAGCTACCTTTGGAGGGGGGCAAAACCATTTTTCCCCAGGGCCCTTTGTTTAGTAGATCTGCCGCTGATTCCAAAGCATTTGTTTGTGCCAAGAGGTCACATTTTAAGGCTAAAGGAAAGGAGATGTAATATCCAGCATCATACACGTTTTTTCATGGTAAGTGCAAACACATTGCTTTTAAAGTCAAAATTAAATGTTCACGATTTAGAGAGAGCATGCAATTTTAAACCGACTTTCCAATTTACTTTTATGACCCATTTTGCTTAGTTTTCTTGGTATCCTTTGTGAAAGTGAATGTAAAGTTTGCAGAATGAGTGCCCGGTTTTTAAAAACCCTATTAAAAACAGGGGCACTTTCATTCATCAAACTTTACATTTCACTGGTTTTGTTAAAATACTTAGCTTTTAGCACATTGTCCAGGAATGACGATTCCGGCATCCTCCAATCACGGCTCCCCCCCTCCCCCCCCGGTGGAGTCATTGCCTAAAGCAACGCCGTGATTAGAGGAAGGCCGGGATCGTCATTTCTGATGTAGGAAGAGCGTTGCGACAGGTGGGGGAAGCGCTGGAGCGGCATTCACGAAGAAAAGGTAAGTATTTTAACAAAACCAGTGAAATGTAAAGTTTGATGAATGAAAGTGCCCCAGTTTTTAATAGGATTATTAAAAACCGGGTATTGGTTCATCAAAATTTACATTCACTTTAAAGAGTAATTCTAGATTAATTCTGGTGCGTGCATAAGTCCTTAGTCATCTGGCAGCAGTTTTTGCAACAATTTTAATTGTTGATATTCAAAGCTTGGAAAGAAATTGCAGTTCAGACTTCACAGGGGCTTAACTACCTGAATATTCAAAAGAAAAAGGGCAGAACTCTCCAGCACAGCGAGATCTCTCTCATCTAATAGCGATGTGAGAAGGTGCTATGAAACAGGTGAGGCAATCGTGTAATCATATTATATAACAAGCTTCCAAAAAAGGCTTAGACCTTCAAGAGCAAGGATGGGTCGAGGCTCGCCAATCTGCCAACAGATGCGCCAGTGAATAATCCAACACTTTGAGAACAACATTCCCCAAAGACAAATAAGTAGGATTTCGAGCATTTCACCTTCTACAGTGCACAATATAATTAAACGATTCAAGAAAACCGGTCAAATCTCGGTACATAAAGGGCAAGGCCGAATACCACTTCTGAATGTGCATGATCTCCAATCCCTCAGACGTCACTGTCTCAAAAACTGTCATGAGTCTGTAATTGATATCCTGACATGGGCTCGGGAATACTTTAGTAAACCTTTGTCAGCCAGCACCATTCACCGCTGCATCCACAGATGCAAGTTAAGGCTTAACTATGCAAAGCATAATCCATACATCAATACTGTCCAGAAGTGCCGCCGACTTATCTGGGCTCAGTCACATCTAAGATGGACAGTAGCACAATGGAATCGTGTCTTGTAGTCCGACAAATCAACATTTCAAATAGTTTTTGGAAAAAACAGCCGTCATGTTCTATGGACCAAAGAGGAAAAGGACCACCTAAGCTGTTATCAGCATCAGGTCCAAAAGCCAGGATCTTTCATGGTATGGGGGTGTGTCAGTGCCCATGGCATGGGTAGCTTGCATATCTGTGAGGGCAAAAATGCAGAAAGTTATGTATACATTTTGCAGCAGCATATGCTGCCATCCAGACTTCATCTTTTCCAGGGACGTCCCTGCATTTTCCAGCAGGACATCGCCAAACCATATTCCCCCCTTTTCCTGCCTTCATTTTCCTTCTTTCAATTCTTCCTTTTCCTCTCACTTACTGACTTTCCCTCTAAAAATGCTATGCTCCAAGTGCTCCTATAAATTTTAAGGACTCCTATATGAATGAGTGGGTAATCATCTACTCTTCTTAACTTTACTTCTATACATCTACATAACAGCAAGTCAAAAGGGTAAGATAGAGATGAACTTTGTAATGTTTACACTTTTTGTCACTCAAAGCCAAATAGCTTGATAAAAAAAAAAATAAAAAATCAACTGTCAAACTACTCCTTTCTTCTACACTATTGGAGAAGATTTATATCCTACTATTTTTTTTTTATTTAATTGCTTCACTTCTAGCAAAGTTAAATTAACATGACTGGCTGTGCGCTCCCCTCGGGTTAGTCATACTGCATGTAATTTAAAGTTGTTTAAAAAAAAATTAATTAAAAAAAAAAGCAGTTGATTACTTCATCATTCAACAAAATACAGCAACCAGTTGCATTTGTGAGATAATTGGGATGAGAAAATCCCTCTATGCCTTTAATATTAATTTTATTAAAAGACCCCTAAAAACATTAGAATTGCATAACCAAAAAAATACATAATAAAAATGCAATGCAAAAGCACTTAGTTTGAATTTCTAATTAGTAGATTTTTTTTTCTGAAAAAGTCAGTTACATTTTCCTTCCTCATGTATCATGTGATAGCCCTAAGCCAATCACAAAATGCATATACATATATCTTGAATCTTGCACATGCTCAGTATAAGCTGGTGCATCAGAAACTGTAATTATTAAAGATTGTTCACATTTAGATAAAGGAAGTGAATAGGAAAGTTGTTTAATGATTTAGATAGCACACACAATTTTAAAGTTTAATTTAGACTTGACTGTCCCTTTAAGTCTTCCACTGCCCCTGGTAAAACATTTCTTTGGATACGTTTGGGTACATGGTGGTGATTGCCAGAGGAAAATAATTTAATTGAAAATGGATTTGTATTAATAAAAAAAAAAACAAGACACAAGCATAAAAGAGGTTTGGCTGTAGCATATTATTTTTTTAATTTGTTCCAAAAATACTACAAAAAAAAATCGTTTTTATATTTTTGGCATATGATTCTCAATAAAGGTGTTTTTGCCCTCCACTTTACTAATTGTGTGTTGAAGGTGACACCTTGAGTAGTTTGCAATGTTGTTTCTGCATACTCCTGTTCTTTTAGGGACCAGAAAAGGATATGTTCATTGTAAAAATAGAGATAACCTGGAAAATATTTTGCTGCATGGGAGGAGATATCACATGAAGCCCCAATCTCTTCCTCTTTAATCTAGAAGGCCAAAGACCCCTTCATTTGTAAGAGAAAACATTGTTTTAAGATTTAGGTGATCTCTCTCTGCTTTATGCTACTTTCATTTAAAAGAAGATAATTCTCTTTCTTTGCTGAGGGACCATATACCCCATCAATTGCAAGTGATCACCATTTCAGAGCTGCTATTCAACCATAAAACACACAAATGGACAAGAAAAGGCTCATGACTCACTGGAAGATGATTACCAAAAATGAAAGTCCCCTTCCTAATTTTCCTATATTGAGGACGGTAATAACAAACAAAAACCTAGATGAATGCAGGAACAGTCATTCTGGGAAAATCTATATACAAGGATTTTTTTGTTGAAAGCATTTCTTTTTATTGTTACTATTATTTTTTTTTTACTGAGACTGGACAGAAAGCCTACATTGTCACATTAAGTTGTCACCTCTCTATAACAGCAGATCCAGGATGTTTGCCTATATTGTCACAATAAGTTGTCACCTTTCTATACTGCAGATACGTAGTGTTTAAACAGTTATATCTCCCTCTCTCTAAACCAGTGGTAAAATTATTCAGCTGAATAATTTTTGCATTGACCTTGAAGAGAAGGAGATGTATCTGTTTAAAAAAACCTAGATCCGACAGTATGGATTGAGAATACTATTCGCCTGGTTATCACATCTTATTGGGGGAATTGTGTCTGTATATGACCTCTGTTTCAATAATTTGCTACTTTTTTTCTTCGCTTTTAGTTATATATTTTGAAACAACATTGAGGAACTATAAATGTATCTTCTACTAGCCCAAATAATAATAGGATACGAATATATGTAGATTAATTCTCAAAAGAGATGATTGTCAATTCAAATATAATTCTAGCTTTGATTTATCCAACTCTGAACTAACAGTGTATATTAATAGAAAATAAAGACACAATAATCCTAGCAGTAGTTAACTGATATAAAATAGGCTACAAAACTCTTTAGAAATTAAAAAAATAAATAAAGGAAAAATGATGTGTTAAACATTTTAGTAGGATGATAAAAAAAAACATGTTGCAGTACAAGATTGCTGAAATTGTAGGCGTATCATATAGTTCTGCAAAGAATATTAAGAAAATATGGATTGTGGGGGATGGTTTCTGAGCAGGGATTCTGGGTACCAGGCCGTCTTCAGCTAATCGTCGCTAAACATCTCTCTCGGATACCTTGATGCCTGCACCCTGAATGTGTTTAGTCAAGACTCGGGCAGGCAGTTTTCTAGTTTGAGTGCAGATATCTAAAAAAAATTCTGTCAGCTCTGGGTGTAGTAACACAACGTTGACCACAAGCGCCCTTCCGTTTTGGGTTCAAACCATCCCCATAATTCATTTTTTTGTTAATATTCTTTACAGAACTACGTGATACACCTACAATTTCAGCAATGTTGTTTCTTGCCTTCAACACGCTGACAATGTCACTGACTTTGTTATAACGACAAGTCACTTTGTTTGCTCATCTGTAAACAATGAATGAATAAAAATTAAATTAATCTAAAAATTACGATTTTTGACCAAAGAGTCTAAAAATTTGGAAAGTTATTGTATATAAAATTGTATTTTTTGACATGGTTACAATTTTTTTTTTTTTTTTAAAGTACCAGAACTTGTTATTAATTATAGTTTGATAGGAAAAAATAAAGGGCAATGCCAAAACACTAAATAAATAAACAGTAGACCACAGTGGTAATTAAACTACATTTGGATTGTAATGATACATTATACATTATATAATAATATATTATATAATGCAGATAGAAGTACTGGCCAATATTACAAGCTATTTGGTTTGTATATGCCTAGGGGCTATAGGTTTTTGTTCCTTATGTAATTTTGTAATGTACTTTATGATTCTCTCCACTCAACATTATTCAAACATTTTCATTTTTTTATTAGCAAAAAAAAAGTCAAATCTGTTTATTTTGATTATGAAAATAAGAGGAAGTGCGGGAGGCGGAGCCAACTGCCGAAGCAACAAGTCGTGCCATCTCAGAGCTCCTGAAATTTGATCTTTAAAATATTAACTTATGGCACCCTAAGAATTTATAAATTTCTACATCTGGCTCCCAGCATATCCTACAACATGGACTACATATTTTGGGACTAAGATAAAATATAACTGATATATTAACGGCACAGAGGCCTACTACCTAGCTGAGTCCACTGTAACGAGTACACCATCATATTTGAAACTGCCTACGCACCGTCTAAACGGACAGAGAAATAACTCCTACATTGCTATTACTACTTCAGCATCCTAATGGAGAAACAAATTATTTCTGCATTGCGAGCTTTGATGCGCTCCATGGATTCCCACCAGCAGGCCCTCGTCACCGAACTGAGAGCTGCTATAGATGCATCATGGTCTACAACACTGATAGGGGAAGTTGCTAGTGAGACCGACTGGTCTGAACCAGACCCACCACACTGCAATAAAGATCTACCCCAAGACCTTGTGGAGTGGCACACAATAGACGTGGAGGACCTCAGTTCGCAGCTGACGGAAATAGATACACAGAACACTACCTTGCAGCCCTTCCCGGTTCTCGCAGGGCCGGAGCAACGGAACACAGCATACCCGGAGGTGCCGCAGACACAGCTGCTTGGATCGATCAGAGTATGCAGCTTGCAGCCGACAGTCTATTCGCCCTCTAGTACAATGACGGCTGACTCATCAGGAGGCCCTCCTGCAAATACTGAGGCCAAGTCAAATGGGAAGGTTGAACCGGGAGCTGAGCGGAACACAATACACCTAAGATATACCGCACTCCAGAAGACAAGGAAAAATAAACCTACTCATGAGGGACCCAAGGCACGATCCATACACTACTTGCCAGGCGGGAGAATTTTACTAATCTACACAAGATCAGCTTGCGACTGCTGAAAACAGGCATCGGGTGACAACTACAAGGCTCACTTATATTAGCGGACGAAGCTCCCTTGTTGGTACTTTTATTGGGACTATGCTGTTTCCTATGACTAACTATGTGACTAAACTCTCAACACTTGGTATCATATATGTAATATATTTCTGAGCAGGGGGGTTGAGTCCTATTGTGGTATCATGTTTACATCGATGGGACAGTTGTGAGGATCAACCTAGCCTCTAAATGAAGAGTTACTGCTTGAGTAGCGCCTGCGTCTACACTAATTGTCACTGAAACCCCTATATGATCAGCCTACGCCGAGTCTACTGTATGTTTAGTAACTTTTATTGATGTCTGCTAGTTTATATTTGGCCTCTCTTATGCACACCTACCCTAGAATATAAGATATATATTACTTATACTCATTTACTTGCCTTTGGGGTTAAGAACTAAACATGTGTCAATCCCACAGCTCATACAGTACACACAGTTAATGATGTTATTGTTGATATGCACCCTTATTCATTGTTATTACTGTATGTTAGTGTTTATTGCCCTTGGTTTTATGCACATCTACCTAAGACTATAAGATATATCACATATATATTCACTAGACTAGGACTAGGAGACTAGAATGCAGCAAGTCCCCTTTAGAGTGCCAAGGACCTGGTAAGCATTTACACAGGGGATTTTAGCTTACGGCTAGATTATTGGGCTTCCTTTTATAATACAAAAGCAGGTTATATTAAGTAGACTCCAGACAGATAGACCCCACACAATGTACTTGGCTACATCTACTTATCCATCCCTACTTCCTCGCCCTCCAGCCACGGCAACCCTAATTTATTAACATTTTATATAACAGATACCTCACTATGTATAGAGATGGAACCCTCTAGTAATTTGAGGCTCCTAACTTAATTGACCCTATTGTACAACTATGCTAATGTAGGGCATATCAGGCAGGTTGATACCTTGGAAATGATGATCTGTCCCACTCTAGATTATGTTCATATGTTTTTCATATAAAGACACTTAGCCTATAGCGATGTGTAGGTATTGTAATTATCCACAGAAACAAGTGTAGCAATTAACCCTAGTGAAACTATAGTATATGTCATACAAGACTCCATATGCTCAATACAAGATCCTGCTGTTATAGGGGAACTTGGATAGTTTTAGCCCAGTGAAGGAAAGTTTTCCCCATATTCACAATATATATGGTACCACTGTATCCAATTTCAGTTATTCCCTAAGTGATATCTAGACATATATTGCATGGTTCACTACTCACCACATCACACATTGTGCTTAACCTAACTGGTGTCTATAGCCATTCTCAAACTTAAACCTTGTAGCGGTATATTGTCCTTAATTTAACTCGGGGTGAAATGACTCTTATATTTACATCACATGCCCCCCCTTCACTACTATTATCTCTCTGTTTGGTTACATTGGACAGCTCCACCCCCTCTACCTCCCCCCTTTCTAATATGAGCGGCTCTTGCCCACTGCATTTCTTTTCCCCTCTATACTCTATGGTCCAAAAGTGGCCTAGTCATAAGTTCCCTCCCCACGTAATGTTCCTATTAGATTATATGGGCACAATAATGGCCCCCTGGCATTGCGGGGAGTATCTAGTATGTTACATAATATAAAAAAAAAAGAAGTCTCATTTTACTTAGTCCAGACCAGTTCGACATAAGGTAATTAAACTCTACTTTAATGTTTTCACTTCTTATACCCACCTCATTTTGTAGACCTTAAATATTCTTTCACTGCTCTGCACTACATGTAATATAGCCCCACATGATATGGAGTTAGCTAAATGATTTTGTTTAATATTAGGAGCTACAGCTTATACTTATGGTTGTACTGTTCATGGGATACTAATGTATATTCTGATTATATACTGTAAGGGTCTACGGACAAATTTTCTTTGTAACAAAAAAAATAAGAGTAAGTGCAATGATTTTAATTTAAAGTGTCAGTATACACCAATTTTCATATAACTGTGTAATGTGTATGTAATAGACACTACTATAAAGAAGATCCCAGTTTAGCATTGTTAGGTTAGGCTGGGACACCCACTAAAATGCTCTGGAAAGCAAAAAGAGCAGACACTACCCCTCTCCCCCTCCCCTGCATATGAAAAGACTCTTTACACAAACAGGATCAAGCTGGAGTAGGTAGACAACAGTCTACTTCTAAAACTTTGGGGCTTGAAAAGGAGTCTAAGAATCAGTGCAATGTTATTTAAAAATAAGAAGGGGGTGGAGGGGAGCGCCAAATAAGGCTGAGGAAGGGGACTGTAAATTACACAATAGGTACAATAAATATGTAGAAGTACTAAAAACCTAAAATTTAAAACCTAAAATTTTAATCAACAATATGTTAAAATATATGATGTCCTCACAAAACAATAACAATAAATAAAAGACTAATCATGCATCCATGTTACAATAATGAAAAATACACATAAAAACACATAAAAACAAAAGATGAAAGATGAATGAGAGAGTGGCCTGCAGTGCCGCCCCTATGCGTTGAATGGGTGTTAGTAAGCTCAAAGTGCACAGTTAGTGTTCCTGGTGTTACACAGTTAGTGTTCCTGATATTACTACTAGTTCTTGTATGTCCAAATAGGTGAAAAGATGTTGAAAAAACTTGGGATAATCCAAAAAATGGGTAGTGAAAAAACAGTGTCCTATCCTGTGTCCAAAGATGATAAAAGTTGTGATAAGATGGTGACAAAAAAGGATATGTGGTGATGCAAAAATTCCAATAAGGTGGTGAACTGTTCCAAAAGCTTAAAAACTTAAAATTTTTAAAAAAAAACAAAAAACTTTAGAAAACATGTTTGATTGTTGAGTGTCTATCAATCCAAAAAGTGATTAAGTGCAATAAAAAAGTGGTTGATTGTAAAAAATACAAAAAACATATGAAAAACCTGAAAAAAAGAATATATGAAAAACCTTTTTTTCAGGTTTTTCATATGTTCTTTTTTTCAGGTTTTTCATATGTTGTTCTTTTCTTCTTTTTTCAGGTTTTTCATATCTTTTCTTCAGGTTTTTCATGTTTTTTGTATTTTTTACAATCAACCACTTTTTTATTGCACTTAATCACTTTTTGGATTGATAGACACTCAACAATCAAACATGTTTTCTAAAGTTTTTTGTTTTTTAAATTTTTTTTTAAGTTTTTAAGCTTTTGGAACAGTTCACCACCTTATTGGAATTTTTGCATCACCACATATCCTTTTTTGTCACCATCTTATCACAACTTTTATCATCTTTGGACACAGGATAGGACACTGTTTTTTCACTACCCATTTTTTGGATTATCCCAACTTTTTTCAACATCTTTTCACCTATTTGGACATACAAGAACTAGTAGTAATATGAGGAACACTAACTGTGTAACACCAGGAACACTAACTGTGCACTTTGAGCTTACTAACACCCATTCAACGCATAGGGGCGGCACTGCAGGCCACTCTCTCATTCATCTTTCATCTTTTGTTTTTATGTGTTTTTATGTGTATTTTTCATTATTGTAACATGGATGCATGATTAGTCTTTTATTTATTGTTATTGTTTCGTGAGGACATCATATATTTTAACATATTGTTGATTAAAATTTTAGGTTTTAAATTTTAGGTTTTTAGTACTTCTACATATTTATTGTACCTATTGTGTAATTTATAGTCCCCTTCCTCAGCCTTATTTGGCGCTCCCCTCCACCCCCCTTCTTATGTGTCTTACTTGCTGGGTCCACTAGGGTACCCGCTGAGGAGAGCCAGAGGATTATGCCCTGTCCCCTTCCCTCTCTGTTTTTTGCACAGGATATACACATTTCTAATCTACCATACGTTATTTAAAAATAAGCAAAACTAAAGTAAAAAAAACAAACTGTATGGGCTATATAGATGGATCATCTACAAAACATTAATGCTCACTGTCTTATAATACAGATTAAACACTGCTTTATTGGTGAATGTGCCACTTATATTACACACTGCTTTATTGGTGAACGTGCCGCTTATATTACACACTGCTTTATTGGTGAACGTGCCCTGCTTATATTACACACTGCTTTATTGGTGAATGTGCCCCGCTTATATTACACACTGCTTTATTGGTGAATGTGCCCCGCTTATATTACACACTGCTTTATTGGTGAATGTGCCGCTTATATTACACACTGCTTTATTGGTGAATGTGCCGCTTATATTACACACTGCTTTATTGGTGAATGTGCCGCTTATATTACACACTGCTTTATTGGTGAATGTGCCGCTTATATTACACACTGCTTTATTGGTGAATGTGCCGTTTATATTACACACTGCTTTATTGGTGAATGTGCCGCTTATGTTACACACTGCTTTATTGGTGAATGTGCCGCTTATATTACACACTGCTTTATTGGTGAATGTGCCCCGCTTATATTACACACTGCTTTATTGGTGAATGTGCCGCTTATATTACACACTGCTTTATTGGTGAATGTGCCGCTTATATTACACACTGCTTTATTGGTGAATGTGCCGCTTATATTACACACTGCTTTATTGGTGAATGTGCCGCTTATATTACACACTGCTTTATTGGTGAATGTGCCGCTTATATTACACACTGCTTTATTGGTGAATGTGCCGCTTATATTACACACTGCTTTATTGGTGAATGTGCCGCTTATATTACACACTGCTTTATTGGTGAATGTGCCGCTTATATTACACACTGCTTTATTGGTGAATGTGCCGCTTATATTACACACTGATTTATTGGTGAACGTGCCGCTTATATTACACACTGCTTTATTGGTGAATGTGCCGCTTATATTACACACTGCTTTATTGGTGAATGTGCCGCTTATATTACACACTGCTTTATTGGTGAATGTGCCCCGCTTATATTACACACTGCTTTATTGGTGAATGTGCCCCGCTTATATTACACGCTGCTTTATTGGTGAATGTGCCCCGCTTATATTACACACTGCTTTATTGGTGAATGTGCCGCTTATATTACACACTGCTTTATTGGTGAATGTACCCCGCTTATATTACACACTGCTTTATTGGTGAATGTGCCGCTTATATTACACACTGCTTTATTGGTGAATGTGCCGCTTATATTACACACTGCTTTATTGGTGAATGTGCCGCTTATATTACACACTGCTTTATTAGTGAATGTGCCGCTTATATTACACACTGCTTTATTGGTGAATGTGCCCCACTTATATTACACACTGCTTTATTGGTGAATGTGCCGCTTATATTACACACTGCTTTATTGGTGAATGTGCCGCTTATATTACACGCTGCTTTATTGGTAAAATGTCTCAGAAAAGAAAGACAAAATAACACAATGTAATTCATTTTAAGATGACCTCTTTTCAATGCAATAAAGAAAACCAAATCATTTTATGTCCTTTTAGAGAAGAATTGTTTATTCATTGGGATTATGAGAGCACAGTTGCTTATATGCGCAATGGGCACAGTTGTCTGAGAGTATAGAGAGTCATCCTCATAGCACATAAATGACAATATATAGGGGTCTATTATTAATATTAAAATGCTGCTTCTGACCCCCTCCTTTTCAGGTCTGCCTCAAATGGAAGTTAAGAAGCTGCTCCTTAACTCGACCACCACCTTTTAGTTGGCGGACTGCAATCATCCCGATCCAATCAAAATTATTGACACCCCCTGCTAGCGGTCGATTTGCCACAAATGTGCAGGGGGAGGCATTGCATACTCTGTACACCGTTAGGGGTTTAAAGCGGCTGGAAGCGATCCTGATCGCTTCCAGATGCTTTCAAGGTATTGTCGTAATGCCTCAATATTGAGGCATCACTGCAATACCTTTTTTAAACACTGATGCAGAGAGAGCCACTCTGTGGCCTTCTCTGCATTGGCCAGTGATGGTGCCGTTCGTTGGTGGGTGGGAGAGGGTGGTGGGTGGCGGTTGTGGGTGGGAGAGGAGGGGGAAAATCATTTTTCAAAATAGGTCTGGGAGGGGGGTAGGGTATGGAGGGGGGGAAGCTACACTACAGAAAAACAGTGTTTTATTTGGGGAAAAAACACATTTAAATGCAAAGTGGGTTCTGGCAGATAGCTGCCAGTATCCAAAATGGTGAAAAGTAGTTAGTGGGGGGAGGGTTAGAGAGCTCTTTGGGGGGGATCAATGAGGTTGGGGGCTAAGGGGGGATCCTACACAGCAGAATATATATATATATATATATATATTTTTTTTTTTTTTTTTTTTTTTTAAATAACAAAAATGAAAAAAAGCATTTTACTTTAGTACTGGCAGACTTTCTGCCAGTACTTAAAATGGCGGGGACAATTGTGGGGTGGGGGAGGGATTATAGCTGTTTGGATGGGATCAGAGGGTGTGATGTGTCAGGTGGGAGGCTGATCTCTACACTAAACCTAAAATTAACCCTTCAAGCTCCCTACAAGCTACTTAATTAACCCGTCACTGCTGGGCATAATACAAGTGTGGTGCGCAGCGGAATTTAGCGGCCTTTTAATTACCAAAAAGTAATGCCAAAGCCATAAATGTCTGCTATTTCTGAACAAAGGGAATCTCAGAGAAGCATTTACAACCATTTGTGCCATAATTGCACAAGCTGTTTGAAAATAATTTCAGTGAGAAACCTAAAGTTTGTGAAAAAGTGAACAATTTTTTTTATTTGATCGCATTTGGCGGTGAAATGGTGGCATGAAATATACCATAATGGGCCTAGATTAATACTTTGGGATGTCTTCTAAAAAAATATATATACATGTCAAGGGATATTCAGGGATTCCTGACAGATATCAGCGTTCCAATGTAACTATCGCTAATTTTGAAAAAAAAAAAAAAAATGGTTTGGAAATAGTAAAGTGCAACTTGAATTTATTACCATATAAACTGGAAAAAAAGCAAAGAACATGTAAACATTAAGTCTTTCTAAACTCAGGACAAAATTTTTAAACTATTTAGCATGGGAGTTTGTTGGTGCTTGTAGATGTGTAACAGAGTGTGGGGGTCAAAGTAAGAAAAAGTGTTTGTTTTTTCATTTTTTTCATCATATTTTATAAAAATAAATTATAGTAAATTATAAGATATGATGAAAATAATGTTATCTTTAGAAATTCTATTTAATGGCGAGAAAAACGGTATATAATATGTGTGGGTACAGTAAATAAGTAAAAGAAAAATTATAGCTAAACACAAACACAGCCCTGGTCCTTAAGGGTAAGAAATTGAAAAATGGCCTTGTACTTAAAGGGACAGTCTAGGCCAAAATAAACTTTCATGATTCAGATAGAGCATGTAATTTTAAACAATTTTCCAATTTACTTTTATCACCAATTTTGCTTTGTTCTCTTGGTATTCTTAGTTGAAAGCTTAATCTAGGAGGTTCATATGCTAATATCTTAGACCTTGAAGGCCACCTCTTTTCAGAATGCATTTGAACACTTTTTCACGTATTTCATATAGATAACACTGTGCTCGTGCACGTGAAGTTATCTGGGAGCAGGCAGTGATTGGCTAAACTGCAAGTCTGTCAAAAGAACTGAAATAAAGGGGCAGTTTGCAGAGGCTTAGATACAAGATAATCACAGAGGTTAAAAGTATATTATTATAACTGTGTTGGTTATGCAAAACTGGGGAATGGGTAATAAAGCTATTATCTATCTTTTAAAACAATAAAAATTCTGGTGTAGACTGTCCCTTTAAGGGGTTAAATGCCAACAGCATATGCTGCCGGCATTTGGCGATGCCGGGAGGACATGATTTGCTACAGCGAATCTTGTCCTCCCGGTCTTTAATAAATAGACCCCCTAGGCTGATTTTAACTACATCTTGTTGTTGCCTCAGAGAGAGACCAAAATATTTGTTTCTGTGTGTGTGTGCGTGTGTGTTTATATAGGGGCCTATTTACTGTCTGATGGATGGACAAGGTTCCCAACTAGGGAATCTGTCTGTCTTTCTTTGCATCAAGTGGGATTTCCTTATGCAGCACTACCCCCTGCTTTTTCGCACCCTATTCTACAAGTGCACTGCCTGTCAATTACTTTGAGGTAAACAGGCTTTACTCTACAGAGTTTTGGTTTAGTCAATAAGATTATTCACATTTCTTTCTGTCCCTTCTAGTGTAAGACAAATTGACATTATACCCTCATTTGAAAATACCCATGCAGGACCACCAAAACTAGAGCTCAGAGGCTATATCTGGTCGACCAAGGGTTTTGTGTGGTTCACTTTAGAACTTAATAAAATAAATTAAAATACATAACTCTTCCAAATTTTATAAATTTGAGTAATATTGACAGTTAAATTAAATGTATTAGCTGTAACTAATTTTGTATGTAATTGTTAACTGAAATTATAATCTAATTTTATTTTGAGGTGTTAACGTTAGCATAAGTTTAAGTCAAATGCAATATAGCACCGTGGCTAATTCCATTATAAATCACCTGTGCTTCATACAAAGAGATTGGTTGCTCTTGCTCTAAAAAGACAATAATTGTTTTGTACTTATGCTGGTGAATCAACACAGTATAAATGATAATGAAATATGCTGGTGGTAAAATATATGTTGCTGTATGCTTATAAATAATGATTTCAATAAGGAACATTAAACTGCTGGGTACAACTACAATAGCACGGTCACTACTCATCATGATTTAGCTTTTCCTCCTGTCCATGTAGCTCAAATCTCTTCTTTTAACCCTTTACAGGTGTTAATAAAGATTATCTTCTTGAAACTGGATGCCACCATCTTGGAGCACCTGTATTCTTGCGCCCTGTGACAGAAGTTGTTCACATTCACAGATAAGTGACATTGTTAATTTTGTGCATTATACAGTGCAGGAGCTTTATATATATATATATATATATATATATATATATATATATATATATATATATATATATATATATACAGTATATATATATACAGTATATATATATATATATATATATATATATTAAAGTTTAAATCTTACATAACAAAATTTAAAAAAAAGCTCCACAGCAAAAAATCTACAGCTCCCACTCTGTATTATATACACTAAACTACATGATACAGCTTTTCAGAAAGATAACATCACTGATCTGTGAATGTGCAAGTGGGCAGGGGTCTCTACAGGAAATCACTTCTAGTTTGATATATAATAAATCTTCTAGAGTAAAATGAGCTTGTTTACTAATCAGTGAAAGCTAGAGAGACAGCAAGTCGGCTTCTGCCCATGTTCAGAAGAAGCAGAATGCAACCGAATTTCTCAGCATGTCTGTTCCCTTATCTAGCTGTAGGCAGGGGTATACTGAGAATTTCTAAGCGCTAATTTGAAAGAAATCAAGTAAGTTTTTTTAACACAATCTGTTTATTTTTTATGTGTGGTTTAGCATATTTATATATTTGTTTTTTTATTAAAGGCTAAGCTCCAAGATTATAACACACAGTGTTAAGATGCAGAGTTTCACCAATCTGGCACTTTTAAAGGGGTTAAAATGAGAGAATAGCTTTAAAGAGTTCTGCAGGCACAAAAGGCAAAGCAATGGCATCTTGTATGGTAAATCATGCTATTGTAGTTGTAGCAAGACGTTTAATATTCATTTAAATAGTTCTCCCTTGTAATACACTAATATAAGGGCTGGCAATAACCTTCCTCATCCATACAAAAAACAAACTGCTAGGGAATTACCATCGCCTCCTTTACAACATTAATGTCTTAGATTGAATCAGTTAAATGAATTATTCACTCCTTTCAACAACTGTACTAATCCATAGAGAGGTTTTTTTGCAAGTTGATTTAATGTCATTGCAAAGAAGTGTGTTTAAAATATTTAGATCACCTACATTTTCCCAGCCCTAATGTAAATTGTGTGTGAAACTGTGGGAAATTGTTTTTTTGTTTTTTACCGGTTGTCATATGAAGCAATTTCACTCTGCATTTTGACTTCATCCGCAGCTGATATAATAGCAATATAAAAAAAAATTAGCCTGTAAAAGATCTTTATACTGTTTTGGTATGAGTGTTTCAAAGGTTTTATAAATTATTTTAATGGGGCATAATAGTGGATTGTGATTTGTTAGCTGTTCATTCTTCATTAACAATGCAATATTTAGTCAACATAGTTACCGTGTCAAACATTATAGCTTGTTGTGATATAAACTATTGTAACTGCAGTAATGGATCTCTTTGTATGTTCCATGTACATTTACCTTATCAAAGGTCAGATGCTGGAATTAGCATAGTGCTCAGTTTTCCTGAATGTGCATTACTGAACATCACTTAACGGCCCTGCATTTCCCAGGAGAGTAACTAATTGAGAGCTCTGTCCCACTGTCCCTCCTGCCCAATGTTCCCCTATTCATGTATCAGCCTCGATAAAATTAACCTGTGACTACCCAAACCTAGTTTAGGGGTGCTCAGACTCCTTCCTTTGCAGGCCTAACCTCTATTGATCAGACCCCCCCCATGTAACTGCTCAACTCTACCTTACAGTGACCTCTACCAAAGACCTCCAATCCCTAAGCCAAAAGGGACAATGGCCCAGAACATATATACAGTGTCAGTGATGACTCTCACAATTTATATTTAACAGTGCAAATACACTGGCTAAAAGATAGACATACCCATACTTTCTAGACCTACGTCCACTATAATGTCCCTTTAACATTTCCCTTTTTGATAAATGAACTGAGGCAATTTACTCTCTATTGGTAAAACAAATATTTCATATTTTTTGTCATTCATATATTTTACATTTCAGTGCCACCACCATTCTAAATCAATTCTTTCCTTACAAGAAAAGGAATGATAGTCATTTTGCTTCCATGAAAAATATTTTTTTGTGTTAATCAATGTATTCATTCACTGAGCAAGAGAAACTAAGAAACCTATGAGACTATAAAAGCTTATGTATAAAAATTGTAAGAGAGAACAGCACTCCATGAGAAGAAGCTAGAATAACTTCCATGCCTGTTCATTTTTATTGTAACTCCTCAGGGTGCGCGTTCTTTTTCCACACTATGCCCTTTTACAGAGAAAAAATATCCTGTAGCATATCAGTCTGACCCTGCCCAATGACAGTCCAGCGCCGAAATACCAGGCAATTCTTCTCTGAACAAGGGAAGCAACAAACCCAGACGATCGTTTCGGCCTCCCTTGGGTCTCGTCAGTGAGGTGCAGTTGTATCTCTCTAAGGGCATGTGTGCACGGAATCCACGTCTGGTTTCCCCATTACTCTTAGGGTGACCCAAGCGCAATTTGCATAAAAATCGTAAGAGAGAACAGCACTCCATGAGATAGAATAACTTCCATGCCTGTTCATTTTTATAAAAGCTTACGTAGTCTAATATATTTTGATCTAGAAATATGTTCCAAGGTCTGATAAGAGCATGTCTTTCTTTTCACTGAAATACCGATTTTAACTTAAATCTCTATGTACCCCACCATTTAAGCAGAATGTTTTTTTTTATCAGCATATGCTTCATATTCACTGTTTTCACTGAGCTGCCCACTTTTATAACCAAACCCTTGTTGCCCTAAAAGGCACTGCCACAGGCTATATAGACGATATCTTAATGACCATACAGTGACAGTTGTCAACTTCTAATAATCAAAACTTCTAAACTTCAATTACTTTTAAAGGTTGTTAATTTTGTCTCAAACCAGATTGACCTTTTTTTCTTCTTAAACTAACACTGGTTGTAAATACAACAGAAATACGTCTTTTCTTTTGAGGCCCAGTGCTCCTCTGCAACAACCTTGTGTTTATTTATGCATGTGTGTGTCTAGATAGATAGATAGACAGACAGACAGAGATAGACAGGCAGATATATATCTCACCTATCTTGCTGTTCTTATCATTTTTAAAGTACTTATCCTTTAAATGCAACTCCTAAATATATCTTCTGTGTACCATAAAATCATTCCTTTAATACACACATGCACAGGAAATATCCATTAAAAACCATATATTAAACAGTTTTTTCTTTTATAATTCAATAGGAGTATGATATCAGAAACTACAATGACTAGTGCAGTTAGACAGATTTAACCTTTTGATTGCCAGGGGGCTACAAAGCAGCTAAAACAATATGTTAAAGGACTTTCTTTTAGCTAATAGGTTAAATTACAGAAGAACTATCTTGATTTGCCTATACATTTACTTAATAACCTCCTGTCATTGTAAAGTGTTGTCAAATCTTTGCCATTATGTGAAATGCTTATACCCATTTTTAAAGCAGCGTCTGATTATTGCTACTTACAAACTGTAGGCCATTGATTCTCATGTGGGGTATTAGGATTCCTTTGGGGCAACAGACCCCAGCTGATAGTTTAACTCTGAATTAGGCTGAAGATGAAAATATCCCGATTGCTTATGGTATTTTTCATTAAGCATCAACTCTTAAAAGGTTTTCAGTAACATAAATTATGCAATATTGCCCACAGATATGTCTTAGTCAAAGTATCGTCATTTTTAGTCAATTTCAATAATGTAGTCCTTTGAGAATAGAAAAAAAAATGAATCTCTAATACATATGCAAATGGTGCCCAAAACAAAAAGGGTTAGGAGTGGCAGCACTATGCACATTACAATACAATAATAAATACATGGGCAAAGTATCAATGATAGGGCTGTGATTTCTACATATTTTTGTCTATATAAATAAGATTACAATCTTTATCTCAGAAAAAAAACACCAAGGCAACTCACTACAAAGAACAAGCCTTGAACTGCAATATCAAATTCAGTATTTGTTGTCTACTGGAGAAAATCTGCTACAACAATGTATCCTTCCTGGGAGACCTGCATCACAATCTACACATCTGTTTTAGCTACCATAACACTCAAACATTACTACCTGCAAGATCAGCACCTTCAGGAAGGTGTGCACAGACCAATAAAAAACAAGCATCTCTTATTTATTTGATACATTTGGAGAAGATTCTTACAGTATAAATATCTTATTTATTGATGCGATAGTGGTTATATTTGCTAATTCACAATATATAATAAATCAAAAAATTAAAGAAATTCATAAAAGAAAATGAAAAAAAAATGCACACACATTTTATATATACAGTACACACACACATATATATATATATATATATATATATATATATATATATACATACATACATATACACACACACACACACACAGAAATGATAGATATTTATAGATAAATAGATAGATAGATAGATAGATAGAGATGATAGCGATAGATAGATAGATAGATAGATAGATAGATAGATAGTATTAGCTTGGGGATGAAAAGGTATACATTTTTGCAATAATACTTTAACGTTACTGTAGAGATATTGTATGCCAGTTAAATCTATATCGATATTAATAGCAACGGACACATAAGCATCTGCTCTGATAAAACGTCAGGAGTTAATCAATAACGGATCTTATAGTAAGAATGTATTACCCTTTGAATCTGAAAATAGATTGGAAGAGGGAATTTCATTAAAAAGGAAAATATACATTTTAAAATGTTAAATATACAACATAAACATAGCTAGATAACTGAGACTGGGACTAATGTGATGATTAGGTGGAAAAGACAGGCAGCTTATTGATCGAGGAATAGGTCTGACGGATCAAGATAAAACCCAGCTAGAATATTGATTGAGGAAAGAAAGGAATTCTGATTTACTGAATACAGAAATAATGTTCTGTCCTAGAAACACAGAATTACTGCACGTTACATTTGTAGATCACCAGAAACTCAGAAAGAGCATTTAAAGCATAGCACATTAACAATTGTTTTCCTGTTAAAATTGCAGTCGTAGTGCAATATCTGAAGTTACTGCATGGGATTATATATATATATATATATATATATATATATATATATATATATATATATATATATATATATATATATATATATATATATCCTTATCTGTTTTTAAATTAACTCTATGCTGCAGAGTAGAGAGTCTCTCGGGTTTCTCACCATATCAGACTGTCAGCTCATAGCAGCAAACATAAGAGAGTCCCTCTAAAGATTCATACACTGTAGTGAAAACAGAAAAGCATATAAGTTAAAGTGTTACTAGTAAAATGTAATTAAGATAAGAAAAATAATGTGAATCACAACAGAATTTCACAGGCTGCATTGCTTTGCTTGTAACGACATAAAAGGAAATACATTTCAGTACCTTGGAGAGAGAATAATACCCGTCAGGGACCTTTGCAAGTTCTCTTCCACGCAAGATTTGCCAGGCTACCAGAAGAGGTGAAAAACAGGTATTTTCTACCCTTACCTTAATTTATATCCATACACTCGATTTTCTTCTAAAATAGAATAATCAGTTTCTTCTTTGCATAACTCTGCTGGCTTCAATCCAAAAATAATTTGCAAAACCCATAAAAAAATAGTTCAGGTCTTTGATGCACCTTTGTGTGCATTTATGATTCCTGGTGGGAAAAAAAATCAGTATAATTTAATCAGAAATCGCACAAATACTTTGTCAGTCTGGGACAAAAAAATGTTTATTTTGATGATGCAGAAAAAAAAAAGATATTTTGTTATAACTGTAAAAATGGCAAACCAGACACGTTGCTGTATCTTGGTAGAATGCAGATGTATTAACGTGTTGATCTGCTTTCCTTGCCAGGAACCAAGCACTACTGTACCACATTTAAACCTCTATATAACACCGTTTTTCTAGCTGAATGTAAACCATTCTGTAATTGGTTAGCCTTAAGCAGACTTGGTCACATAAAAGCCTTTGTGATAGGCTCTTCCTTAAGTTATTGTTCTGATGGCCTTTCTATGCCATTAACTGTGTGCAAGCCAGTAAATCTCTATTCTCTATCAATAGATGGATGCAAAAGGCATTTATATGTTTTTTTATTTATTTATTTTGCCCAAATTAGATATTTGCTTAAATATTTTTTACATTTAATTCAAAATCTACATGGATACAAGAATGGATTATTGTAGTTGATGTTAAAATAAAGATTCAAACATTTGCATTTAATTAATATCCTAATTATTTTTTATATTATATGTTATACAACTGTCCACTTATGATTAATAAAATGTTATGCAAAGCAAAATTAATTCAAAAGCAGAGCTAATAGGTGGAATACCATAAATGTTTTCTAGGTATCAAGCCCAACATTGATATGTACAAAATATGTGAATACATAAATACAAAGAACAGTATGATATCCATTTAATTGGGGTAGATCAAATTCCAGTCGCAAATGCAATTAGTAGTGAAAATAAAAAATCTACAAAAAGTACAAAGCTTTGTGTTATGCAGGTTACTAAGTTTACAACCCACCTATTGAATAAGCCTGCTATATATAGGTTACATGATATAGTGCAATACACCTGCTACATATAGGTTACTTAATATAGTGCAATAAGCCTGCAATATATAGGTTACTTGATATAGTGCAATACACCTGCTATATATAGGTTACTTAATATAGTGCAATAAGCCTGCAATATATAGGTTACTTGATATAGTGCAATACACCTGCTATATATAGGTTACTTGATATAGTACAATAAGCCTTCTATATATAGGTCACTTGATATAGTGCAATACGCCTGCTATATATAGGTTACATGATATAGTACAATAAGCCTGCTATATATAGGTTACTTGATATAGTGCAATAAGCCTATTATATATAGGTTACTTGATATAGTGCAATAAGCCTATTATATATAGGTTACTTGATATAGTGCAATAAGCCTGCTATATATAGGTTACTTGATATAGTGCAATAAGCCTATTATATATAGGTTACTTGATATAGTGCAATAAGCCTGCTATATATAGGTTACTTGATATAGGGCAATAAGCCTATTATATATAGGTCACTTGATATAGTGCAATAAGCCTGCTATATATAGGTTACTTGATATAGTGCAATAAGCCTATTATATATAGGTTACTTGATATAGTGCAATAAGCCTGCTATATATAGGTTACTTGATATAGTGCAATAAGCCTATTATATATAGGTTACTTGATATAGTGCAATAAGCCTGCTATATATAGGTTACTTGATATACTGCAATAAGCCTGCTATATATAGGTTACTTGATATAGTACAATAAACCTGCTATATATAGGTTACTTGATATAGTACAATAAGCCTATTATATATAGGTTACTTGATATAGTACAATAAGCCTATTATATATAGGTTACTTGATATAGTACAATAAACCTGCTATATATAGGTTACTTGATATAGTGCAATAAGCCTGCTATATATAGGTTATTTGATATAGTACAATAAGCCTATTATATATAGGTTACTTGATATAGTGCAATAAGCCTGCTATATATAGGTTACTTGATATAGTGCAATAAGCCTATTATATATAGGTTACTTGATATAGTACAATAAGCCTGCTATATATAGGTTACTTGATATAGTACAATAAGCCTATTATATATAGGTTACTTGATATAGTACAATAAGCCTGCTATATATAGGTTACTTGATATAGTGCAATACGCCTGCTATATATAGGTTACTTGATATAGTGCAATAAGCCTATTATATAAAGGTTACTTGATATAGTGCAATAAGCCTATTATATAAAGGTTACTTGATATAGTGCAATAAGCCTGCTATATATAGGTTACTTGATATAGTGCAATAAGCCTATTATATATAGATTACTTGATATAGGGCAATAAGCTTATTATATATAGGTTACTTGATATAGTGCAATAAGCCTATTATATATAGATTACTTGATATAGGGCAATAAGCCTATTATATATAGGTTACTTGATATAGTGCAATAAGCCTGCTATATA
Source organism: Bombina bombina (assembly GCF_027579735.1). Taxonomy (NCBI): domain Eukaryota; kingdom Metazoa; phylum Chordata; class Amphibia; order Anura; family Bombinatoridae; genus Bombina; species Bombina bombina. Next base: position 604,994,190 of record NC_069501.1, read on the forward strand.
TAGGTTACTTGATATAGTGCAATAAGCCTGCTATATATAGGTTACTTGATATAGTGCAATAAGCCTATTATATATAGATTACTTGATATAGGGCAATAAGCCTGCTATATATAGGTTACTTGATATAGTACAATAAACCTGCTATATATAGGTTACTTGATATAGTACAATAAGCCTATTATATATAGGTTACTTGATATAGTACAATAAGCCTATTATATATAGGTTACTTGATATAGTACAATAAACCTGCTATATATAGGTTACTTGATATAGTGCAATAAGCCTGCTATATATAGGTTATTTGATATAGTACAATAAGCCTATTATATATAGGTTACTTGATATAGTGCAATAAGCCTGCTATATATAGGATACTTGATATAGTGCAATAAGCCTATTATATATAGGTTACTTGATATAGTACAATAAGCCTGCTATATATAGGTTACTTGATATAGTACAATAAGCCTATTATATATAGGTTACTTGATATAGTACAATAAGCCTGCTATATATAGGTTACTTGATATAGTGCAATACGCCTGCTATATATAGGTTACTTGATATAGTGCAATAAGCTTATTATATAAAGGTTACTTGATATAGTGCAATAAGCCTGCTATATATAGGTTACTTGATATAGTGCAATAAGCCTATTATATATAGATTACTTGATATAGGGCAATAAGCTTATTATATATAGGTTACTTGATATAGTGCAATAAGCCTATTATATATAGATTACTTGATATAGGGCAATAAGCCTATTATATATAGGTTACTTGATATAGTGCAATAAGCCTGCTATATATAGGTTACTTGATATAGTGCAATAAGCCTGCTATATATAGGTTACTTGATATAGTGCAATAAGCCTATTATATATAGATTACTTGATATAGGGCAATAAGCCTGCTATATATAGGTTACATTATATAGTGCAATAAGCCTATTATATATAGGTTACTTGATATACTGCAATAAGCCTGCTATATATAGGTTACTTGATATAGTACAATAAACCTGCTATGTATAGGTTAATTGATATAGTGCAATAAGCCTGCTATATATAGGTTACTTGATATAGTGCAATAAGCCTGCTATATATAGGTTACTTGATATAGGGCAATAAGCCTATTATATATAGGTTACTTGATATAGTACAGTAAGCCTGATATATATAGGTTACTTGATATAGTGCAATAAGCCTGCTATATATAGGTTACTTGATATAGTGCAATAAGCCTATTATATATAGGTTACTTGATATAGTGCAATAAGCCTGCTATATATAGGTTACTTGATATAGTGCAATAAGCCTATTATATATAGGTTACTTGATATAGTGCAATAAGCCTGCTATATATAGGTTACTTGATATACTGCAATAAGCCTGCTATATATAGGTTACTTGATATAGTACAATAAACCTGCTATATATAGGTTACTTGATATAGTACAATAAGCCTATTATATATAGGTTACTTGATATAGTACAATAAGCCTATTATATATAGGTTACTTGATATAGTACAATAAACCTGCTATATATAGGTTACTTGATATAGTGCAATAAGCCTGCTATATATAGGTTATTTGATATAGTACAATAAGCCTGTTATATATAGGTTACTTGATATAGTGCAATAAGCCTGCTATATATAGGTTACTTGATATAGTGCAATAAGCCTATTATATATAGGTTACTTGATATAGTACAATAAGCCTGCTATATATAGGTTACTTGATATAGTACAATAAGCCTATTATATATAGGTTACTTGATATAGTACAATAAGCCTGCTATATATAGGTTACTTGATATAGTGCAATACGCCTGCTATATATAGGTTACTTGATATAGTGCAATAAGCCTATTATATAAAGGTTACTTGATATAGTGCAATAAGCCTATTATATAAAGGTTACTTGATATAGTGCAATAAGCCTGCTATATATAGGTTACTTGATATAGTGCAATAAGCCTATTATATATAGATTACTTGATATAGGGCAATAAGCTTATTATATATAGGTTACTTGATATAGTGCAATAAGCCTATTATATATAGATTACTTGATATAGGGCAATAAGCCTATTATATATAGGTTACTTGATATAGTGCAATAAGCCTGCTATATATAGGTTACTTGATATAGTGCAATAAGCCTGCTATATATAGGTTACTTGATATAGTGCAATAAGCCTATTATATATAGATTACTTGATATAGGGCAATAAGCCTGCTATATATAGGTTACTTGATATAGTACAATAAACCTGCTATATATAGGTTACTTGATATAGTACAATAAGCCTATTATATATAGGTTACTTGATATAGTACAATAAGCCTATTATATATAGGTTACTTGATATAGTACAATAAACCTGCTATATATAGGTTACTTGATATAGTGCAATAAGCCTGCTATATATAGGTTATTTGATATAGTACAATAAGCCTATTATATATAGGTTACTTGATATAGTGCAATAAGCCTGCTATATATAGGTTACTTGATATAGTGCAATAAGCCTATTATATATAGGTTACTTGATATAGTACAATAAGCCTGCTATATATAGGTTACTTGATATAGTACAATAAGCCTATTATATATAGGTTACTTGATATAGTACAATAAGCCTGCTATATATAGGTTACTTGATATAGTGCAATACGCCTGCTATATATAGGTTACTTGATATAGTGCAATAAGCCTATTATATAAAGGTTACTTGATATAGTGCAATAAGCCTATTATATAAAGGTTACTTGATATAGTGCAATAAGCCTGCTATATATAGGTTACTTGATATAGTGCAATAAGCCTATTATATATAGATTACTTGATATAGGGCAATAAGCTTATTATATATAGGTTACTTGATATAGTGCAATAAGCCTATTATATATAGATAACTTGATATAGGGCAATAAGCCTATTATATATAGGTTACTTGATATAGTGCAATAAGCCTGCTATATATAGGTTACTTGATATAGTGCAATAAGCCTATTATATATAGATTACTTGATATAGGGCAATAAGCCTGCTATATATAGGTTACATTATATAGTGCAATAAGCCTATTATATATAGGTTACTTGATATACTGCAATAAGCCTGCTATATATAGGTTACTTGATATAGTACAATAAACCTGCTATATATAGGTTAATTGATATAGTGCAATAAGCCTGCTATATATAGGTTACTTGATATAGTGCAATAAGCCTGCTATATATAGGTTACTTGATATAGGGCAATAAGCCTATTATATATAGGTTACTTGATATAGTACAGTAAGCCTGATATATATAGGTTACTTGATATAGTGCAATAAGCCTGCTATATATAGGTTACTTGATATAGTGCAATAAGCCTATAATATATAGGTTACTTGATATAGTACAATAAACCTGCTATATATAGGTTACTTGATATAGTGCAATAAGCCTATTATATATAGGTTACTTGATATAGTACAATAAACCTGCTATATATAGGTTACTTGATATAGTGTACTAAGCCTGCTATATATAGGTTACTTGATATAGTGCAATAAGCCTGCTATATATAGGTTACTTGATATAGTACAATAAACCTGCTATATATAGGTTACTTGATATAGTACAATAAGCCTGCTATATATAGGTTACTTGATATAGTACAATAAGCCTGCTATATATAGGTTACTTGATATAGTGCAATACGCCTGCTATATATAGGTTACTTGATATAGTGCAATAAGCCTGCTATATATAGGTTACTTGAAGATACTTGAAAGTTAAAATTTAAAGTTAATAGCTTTTTGGTTCAGATATTGCATTAAATTCAAAGCCTCAAGTTACTGTTATCAGATTTATTTGTTTTCTTTGGTTTTCTCTTTTTTGAAAAGCATATATATAAGCAGGTACAGCAATATACTATTGGGAGCTAGCTGGTGATTGGGTTTTACACACACACATATATATACCTCTTGTCATTGGCTCACCAGATGTCTTAAAGGAACATTGAACTGCCGAGTACAACTACAGTACCATGGTTACTACTTATCATGCTATTGTTTCCTCTCCTGTACCGGCAGCTCTTTTTAAAGCTGTTCTCTTATTTTCGCTCATTACAGAAACCTTTGGTAAATCTCTACATTTTATACCAGGCACCGCCATCTTGTAGCAGAGTATTGTTGCATCCTGTGATAGGAGCAGTGCACTTTCACAGATCTGCTTTTTCACAGCTGTACCTTTCACATCAGTTTAGCTCACATAAAAAAAGGGCATAAGTGTTAAATTTGTGCAATTTTTTTACAGTTTAAAAGTTAAAGGAACAGTATACTGTACAATTGTTTCTTTCATGTAAGTGGCAAGAGTCCATGAGCTAGTGACATATGGGATATACATTCCTACCAGGAGGGGGCAAAGTTTCCCAAACCTCAAAATGCCTATAAATACACCTCCCATCACACACATACTTCAGATTTACAAACTTTGCTTACCTGTGCAGGTGGTGAAGCAAGATGTGCTTGATTTTCTTCTGTGAAAGGCGCTTCTAAGCATTTTGAAGCCCATTTCCTCTCAGAGTACAGTGTTTGTCAGAGGGATGTGAAGAGAGTATTGCCTGATGATTAAGTGGTTTCACCCATGGAAAATCCTTTCAAAGGCTCTCTGTAATCGGTAGCAGGGATTCATCTCCTACCTCCCTTTTCAGATCAACGTTATACTCCTTTACCATTACCTCTGCTGATATTTTTCAGTACTGGTTTGGCTGTCTGCTATATGTGGATGGGTGTCTTCCGGTAAGTATGTATCATTATTTTAAGACACTCTTAGCTATGTTTGGCACTTTATGTTATAAAGTTTTAAATATATGTATTTGTTTATATTTGCCAAGAGTCAGGACTATGTATATTTCCCTTTTCTGCAGACTATCAGTTTCAGTATGGAATTTTTATTTGGGAAGATTATTTTTAATTTTTTTCTTACCTGGGGTTTCAGATTTTTTTAATTTTGACTTTGTTTCCAAATTTTCGCAGGCAAACTACGCTTGCGGGGACGCAAAATGCAGTTTTGTTTATGGCGTCATTCTTGGTGCAGAAATATTTTTGGCGTGAAAGTGCATCTAAGGTGACGTGATTGTTGTCATTTCCTGTGTCTTTGTTAACACGTATTGTTTAGGCGCAGAGTTGCGCTTATTATGATGGAGTTGCGTCTTTTCTAATGTTAATATTTTTTTCTTTTTTGCATCTTGCATCATACTTGACGCCAGAAATCTTTTCTGTTTATAACCCCTCTTTCTTTTTGCTTCTAGTTCTCTCCATGTGAAGAGCTATGATGCTTATTTTTTTGCATTCTACTTTTGCATAAGCATTTTTTCCCATTCCTGAAACTGCTATATGAGGAAATTGGATATTTTGTTTAAATGTTTTTTTCTTTTTACATTTTGCAAGATGTCTCAATCTGATCCTGCCTCTGATGTTGCTGTAGAAACTATGCTGCCTGAACACAGTTCTACCAAAGCTAAGTGTATCTGTTGTAAATTAACTGATGTTTCTTCAGCCCAATTATGTGGCATCTGTCATGATAAGCATCCCGGTAATGTTTCTTTTAGTACTAATACACCATCTGTTGTTCCTTCAACATCTAAAGTACCTGATATTCCTGCAGATGTTAAGAATTATATTGCTGCAGCTACAGAAAAGGCTATGTTTGCTATTCCACCTTCAAATAAACGCAAAAGGTCTTAAAACTTCATAAATCTGATGAAATTTGTATTGACTGACAGCATACTGAAATCTCCTCTGCTGATGAGGATTCTTCTGGTTCAGAAGATTCTGATTCAGATTCTGAATTTGATAGATCTTCCTATCTGTTTAAGATCGATTATATTCGTTCTTTATTGAAGCAAGTTCTGGTAACTTTGGGTATTGAAGAGTCAAATCCTCTTGAACAAGCCAGTAAACATTTGAATACCGTTTTTAAACCTCCTAAGCTTGCTCCTGAGGTTTTTCCTGTTCCAGATGCTGTTTCTGATATGATTACTAAGGAATGGTCTAAGCCTGGTTCTTCCTTCAATCCTTCTTCTAGGTTTAAGAAGTCGTATCTTTTACCTGTGGCTAAGTTAGAGTTTTGTGAAAAAGTTCCTAAGGTTGATGGGGCTATTTCCACTCTTGCCAAATGTAGAATTATTCCTATGGATGATGGTACTTCTTTTAAGGATCCTTTGGATAGGAAGATTGAGTCTTATCTTAGAAGAGCATATTTACATTCTGGCTATATTCTTAGACCTGCTATTTCAATGGCTGATGTGGCTGCTGGTTCAACTTTTTGGTAGGATAGTTTAGCATGGCAGGTAAAAGATCATGATTTGTCAAGCATAATTATTTTGCTTCAACATGCTAATGTATGATGCTATATTTAACATTATTAAGATTGATTTTAAATCTATGTCTTAAGCTATTTTAGCCAGAAGAGCTTTATAGCTTAAATCTTGGAATGCTGATATGGTGTCTAAATCTAGATTACTATATCTTTCCAGGGTAAGAATTTATTTGGTTCTCAATTAGATTCTATTATTTCCACTGTTATTGTTGGGAAGGGAGTTTTCTTACCTCAAGATAAAAATTCTAAGGGTAAATTTAAGGCTTCTAATCATTTTCGTTAATTTCATCAGAATAAGGAACAAAATTCTACTCCTTCCCCTAAGGCCTCTGGTTCCAATTCAAATTGGAATAAAACCAAGCCTTATAAAAAAACAAATCCAGCCCCCAAGACTGCATGAAGGTGCAGACCTCAATCCAATTCAGCTGGTGGGGGGCAGATTGAAATTGCTTCAAGAAATTTGGTCAGGTTCTGTTCAGAATTAGTGGATTCAGAATATTGTGTCTCAAGGGTATCAAATATGATTCAGAATAAGGCCTCCTGTGAGAAGACTCTCTCTCTCATATTCCAACAAATCCTGTGAAAGCTCAGGCTTTTCTGAAATGTGTTTCAGATCTAGAGCTTTCAGGGGTGATTTTTCCGGTTCCTCTACAGGAACAGGGTTTGGGGTTTTATTCAAATCTATTCAGTGTCCCAAAGAAAGAGAATTCTTTCAGATCAGTTTTGGATCTGAAACTTTTAAATCATTTTGTTAGAGTCCCAACTTTCAAGATAGTGACTATAAGGACTACTCTGCCTTTTGTTCAGCAAGGGCATTTTATGTCCACAATAGACTTACAGGATGCTTATCTTCATGTTCCAATTCATTCAGACCACTATCTGTTTCTGAGATTCTCTTTTCTAGACAAGCATTACCAGTTTGTTGTTCTTCCATTTGGCCTAGCGACAGCTCCAAGAATCTTTTCGAAGGTTCTCTGTGCTCTTCTATCTAATCAGAGAGCAGGGTATTGCGGTGTTTCCTTATTTGGATGATATCTTTGTACTAGCTCAGTCTTTTCATTTAGCAGAATCTCACACAAAACAACTAGTGTCGTTTCTTCAAAGGCATGGTTGGAGGATCAATTTACAAAAGAGTTTCCTCAAACAAAGGTCACCTTTTTAGGTTTCCAGATAGATTCAGTGTCCATAACTCTGTCTTTAACAGACAAGATGCTAAATAAATTGTTTTTAGCTTGTCTAAACCTTCAGTCTCAATCATTCCCTTCAGTGGCTATGTGCATGGCAGTTTTAGGTCTTACGACTGCAGCATCGGTCGCGATCCCCTTTGCTCGTTTTCATATGAGATCTCTGCAGCTTTGCATGCTGAATCAATGGTGCAGGGATTATACTTGGATATCACAGTTGATATACTTAAATCCCAGCATTTAACTCTCTGTCTTGGTGGTTAAACCATCATCGGATTATTCAAGAGGCCTCTTTTGTTTGCCCTACGTGGACTGTGATCTCAACAGATGCAAGTCTTTCAGGTTGGGGAGCTGTCTGGGGGTCTCTGACAGCACAGGGGGTTTCGAAACCTTGACACGAGGTTACCAATCAACATTTTAGAACTCTGTGATATCTTCAGAGCTCTTCAGGCTTTGCCTCTATTGAAGAGAGAACTTTTCATTTGTTTTCAGACAGACAATGTCACAACAGTGGCATATGTCAGTCATTAGGGAGGGACTCGTAGTTCTTTAACAATGAAGGAAGTATCTCAAATACTTTCTTGGGCAGAGTCCAACTCTTGTCTAATTTCTGTGATTCATATTCCAGGTGTAGACAATTGGGAAGCGGATTATCTAAGTCGTCAGACTTTGCATCCAGGGGAGTGGTCTCTCCATCCGGATGTGTTTCATCAGATTGTTCAGATGTGGGGTCTTCCAGAAATAGATCTGATGGCCTCTTGTTTGAACAAGAAACTTCCCAGATATCTTTCCAGATCCAAGGATCCTCAGGCAGAGATGGTGGATGCTTTGGCAGTTCCTTGGTTTTACTAACCTGCTTACATTTTTCCACCTCTAGTTCTTCTCCCAAGGGTGATCTCCAAGATCATATTGGAACAATCTCATGTGTTTCTGATAGCACCTGCATGGTCTCACAGGTTTTGGTATGCGTATCTTGTCTGGATGTCCAGGTGCCAGCCTTGGCTGCTTCAATTTAGGCCAGACCTTCTGTCTCAAGGGACGTTTTTCCATCAAGATCTCAAATCTCTAAAATTGTGGGTATGGAAATTGAACGCTTAGTTCTTAGTCATAGAGGTTTCTCTGACTCAGTGATTATAGATGTAACTATGTTATAGGCTTATTTATAAAAACCTATTTTTCATGGTGCTCCTCTCATAATTTTTCTTGTCATTCTTTTAGAATTCCTCGGATTTTCCAGTTCCTTCCGGATGGTTTGGATAAGGGTTTGTCTGCAAGTACATTGAAGAGACAAATCTCTGCTCTTTCTGTCTTATTTCATAGAAAAATTGCTAAGCTTCCTGATATGCAATGTTTTGTTCAGGCTTTGGTTCGTATCAAACCTGTTATTAAAGGGACATGCCACCCACATTTTTTCTTTTATGATTTAGAAAGAGAATGCAATGTTAAACATCTTTCTAATTTACTTATATTATCTAATTTGTTTTATTCTCTTGATATTCTTTGATGAAAAGCATATCTAGATATGCTCACTAGCTGCTGATTGGTTGCTGCACATAGAAGCATCATGTGATTGGCTCACCATGTGCATTGCTTTTTCTTCAAATAAGGATATTTAAAAAATGAAGCAAAATAAATTATGGAAGTAAATTGGAATGTTGTTTAAATTTCTATTCTCTTTCTGAATCATGAAAGGTTTTGGGTTTAGTGGCCCTTTAAGTCTATTTCTCTTCCTTGGAGTCTTAATTTGGTTTTATGGATTTTGCAGGCTCCTCCTTTTCAGCCTATGCATTCTTTGGATATTAAACTACTTTCTTGGAAAGTGTTATTTCTTTTGGATATCTCTTCTGCTAGAAGAGTTTTAGTTGTCGGCTCTCTTGTGAGTCTCCTTATCTGATATTTCATCAAGATAAAGTGGTTTTATGTACTTTGTTTAAATTTTTGCCTAAAATTGTGAATTCTAACAACATTAGTAGGGAAATTGTTGTTCCGTCTTTGTGTCCTATTCCTAAGAATTCTCTTGAGAGATCTCTTCATTCTTTGGATGTGGTAAGAGCTTTGAAATACTATGTTGAAGCCACTAATGATTTCAGAAAGACTTCTAGTCTATTAGTTATTTTCTCTGGTTCTAGGAAAGGTCATGAAGCCTCTGCCATTTCTTTGGCATCTTGGTTGAAACTTTTGATTCACAAGTCTTATTTGGAGGCGGGGCAGTCTCCGCCTCAGAGAATTACAGTTCATTCAACCAGATCACTTGCCACTTCTTGGGTTTCTAAGAATGGAGCTTCAGTTGATCAGATTTGCAAAGCAGCAACTTGGTCTTCTTTGCATACATTTACTAAAATTTTACCATTTTGATGTATTTGCTTCTTCAGAAGCAGTCTTTATATATATATATATATATATATATATATATATATATATATATATATATAATTTTTATTTATATTTCCATCGCATAGATAACATATTATTTTCAACTTTCGTTGCACCTTGCAAGGTGTTTTGTAAATTCCATGCATAACTCAAAACAAAACAACATATCTTCACAGTCAAAGAAAACATATACATATAGGCTCCTTTATCCATACAAAATTTGTACTATTGCATATGTTGCTTTAGTAAAACAAAACAAAAGCGAAAAAAAAAGGAATCGCCCTAGTCTCTAGGAAATTCATTACGTTCAAATGCTGTTTCTAGAAATATCGAACCTTTAAAGGGGGAAATCACCTGCATTTGTATCTTTCTTGGATAAGAAAGGATCAAGCTTTTCCATTTATTAAAAAAGTGTTTAATTTTATTTTCATTATCGACCGTAATATTAAATTGTTCCAATACTAATTGGTTGTTTATTTTCTGAATCAATTCTGCTAACATAGGCACTCTTTTAGATTTCCAATATTTTAATATTAAACTATGGCCATTGACTATAACCAAGTTTATAAACCTTCTATTTGTTACATTCTTATACTCTTCCACCAAAAAAAGATATGATTATCTTGCATTTTTAGAGGACTCTGTATTATTTTGCTCACCCAAAATTCAATTGTATTCCAATATTTCTTAATTTTAGGGCAACTCCAAAAACAGTGATAGAGGTCAGCTACCTGATGACTAAACTTATCACATACACTATTACTATTTGCCCACTTTGATTTCAAATAAGGAGTGATATATATTTTATTTATTATTTTAACTTGTGATTCTCTTAATGCAGTAGCTATTGTGGCTTCCTCAACCAATTTAAAACTTTTCTGTATCATGTTAACAGGCTTTTTCCAACTCATTGTTATTTTGTCAATATTTTCTTGCCCCTGATATGCCTTTACTGTTTTATAAAGCATCGATATAGAGAAATTGCCTGACTTATATAGCCCAATCACTGGCTCTATTCCTGCCCAGCCTGGTTCAATTAAGGCTTCTTTCATCATTTCATCTATTAAATGCTGTATCTGGAGATATGCAAAAAAAATCTTTGTCTAGCAAATTAAAATCCCTTTTTAGCTCAGCAAAAGTCTTACATCTGTATTGGTCTTTTTCCTTTAGCTGTTGAATATAAATCAGGCCCTGTTGTTTCCATCGCAGAAAATTTTTAGAATTAAGTGCTGAGATAAATTGAGGGTTTCCAACAATTGGTAAATATTTAGAAAAAGATAAGTTTAGTTCCATCATTTTTAAAATTTTCTGCCATGCCTTTATTACATTATACAGTACGGGCGCATTTTTAATCGTAGCAGGTATTTCGTTCCCTGAACAATGCAATAAAGCTTTTACTGAATATGGTGCCACTATCTGGTTTTCTAGTCTAGGCGAAGTATACTATTCATTGTCATTTATCCAATCTAGGGCTATATTCCCTAAGCAGACAGTATTATAGAGTTCAATATCTGGCAATGACAAACCTCCTTCAGATCTTAAAAAGGAAAACTTTTTAAACGCAATTGCTTTCCTTTTCTGTCCCCAGATAAACAGTAGGCATCATTTTTTAAATTCTGTTTTTAATGAAAAAATTTAGATTCTGCATCACATACAGAAGCTTTGGAAAAATCATAATTTTTATCAAGTTTATCTTACCAGTAAGAGACAGCTGAAATTTCGACTAGTTTAACAGGTCCCTATATATGTTATCAAACAAGGGATGATAATTAAATTCATACCATTCACTAGGGTTTTTGGATAACACAATGCCAAGATATTTGAAGTTCGTGTTGACTTCTTTAAACTGAGGATTTTTCATACTATTTCTTGTTTTATATAACCATAAAATTTCTGATTTAGTAGGATTTGGTTTATAACCGGAAAAGGAGCTAAGTTCTTCCATAACACTATGTAGAATTGGAATATTTTTCTCTGAATCTCGTATAAATACTAATAAATCATCTGCATAGAGTAGTAAAGTAGTTTTCCTTTGCCCTAACCATATTCTGTCTAGTTCCTTTCTCAATGCAATTGCTAATGGTTCAATAGCTAAATTAAATAAATATGGAGATAGCGGGCAACCTTGTCTAGATCCTTTTTGGAGCAGAAAATTCGAGGTAGGTATCCCATTTACTAAAATAGCTACTGATGACTTTGTATAGATCAGATTAATGAAATTGCAAATATTTCCCTGCAGCCCAAATTTAGAAAGAGTCATGAGTAAGTGGTCCCATGTTACAGAGTCGAACGCCTTTTCTGCGTCAACTGCTATAATTTCCAGATCAGTGTTTATTATATGGTTCTTTTCCTGGAGTTTGGCCCAGTAATAATTAATAAATAACTGTAGTCTCCTCACATTAAAGGTTACATTTCTCTTTTTCATAAACCCGACCTGGTCTTTATGAATTAGTAAATTCAAGATATTTTTAAATCTTTGTGCGATAATAGTAGTGAGTATTTTATAGTCGCTATTCAAGAGTGAAATAGGTCTATATGCATTTATGTCTGTCGGATCCTTGTCTTTTTTAATATTAGCGATATTAATGACGCATTAAAATAGCGTGACTGCATATTATTTTGCATGTAATATTTATTAAACAGACGTTGTTGGGTTGGGACAATCTCCTCTGCGAGTATTTTATATAATTCAGTAGGTAACTGATCTCGCCCTGATGCCTTATCTAGCGCTGAGGACTTAATAGCATGTCTAATTTCTGAGTTACCTCTGCGTTTATGATGTTTAATTGTTCTATAGATACCTTGGGGGCTTGAATTTTTTCCCAGAAATTCCTTTTTGCTTGCAAATTAATTTCTCCTTTTGAATAATAGTTTTGAAAAAAATGTGCTACATAGTTTCTTATTTCCTGCACATTAGTGCAACTTTTCCCATTAATATTAAGAGATTCAATGACCTGTCTTTTTCTTTTGATTCTTACAAGATTTGCCAATGATTTTCCAGCTTTTCCTCCATATCTGAAAAAAAGGCTCTAGTCCTCAGCTCTTCCTGTACCCTTCTTTGCATTAGGAACACTTCTCTTTCCTTTTTAGTCTCCCTATATTTTTCCAAGTTTCTTATTTGTAGGGTCACTTATAAAAGAATTATATGAGTTACGCAAACGCTGAGCTAAAATTAAATCTTTAGCTTTCATTCTATGTTTCATTTGCACTAAATATGCTTTAATTTCTCCTCTGACTACTGCCTTAAAAGTCTCCCAAAATAATTCACTCTTCTCTACATGGGCATAGTTAAATTCATTAAACTCTCTCCATTTTAATTTTAAAGGGACACTGTAGCCAAAAAAAATATTTTGTGATTCAGATAGAGCATGCAAAAAATTTTTTTAAATAATTTTTATCATATTTCAACAGGTTTATACATTTTCATATAGTTTCAAGGAACAGAATAGACAAACCACTAAAATTAAACATCAATAGACAATCCACAATTGTTTTCCTGTTGGAATATATTTTTTCCCCTTTCCCCCCCCCCCTTGTTGTTTTCCCTGAACAACAATACAACAACCACAAGAAAAAGAAAAAAAAAAAAAGAAAAAAAAAAAAAAGGGAAAAAGGGGGGAAGAGCCCCCCACACCTTACACAGGAGAAGGGGAGAAATCAGAATACATCTTCCTTTACCATATTCCCAAAAGTACCATCTCTGAGTTTTGGAAGGGAAATATTATTTGATCAATTTCTATCTCTGTGAGTGATTTAATGAATGGTGCCCATTTTTTTTAAAAAAGCTTAATGTCAGATTCCTTATCAATGTTGGTATCTCGCTGCTCTAGAATACATTGTTTCTTAAGAAAGTTCTTAATTTCTGATACTGTTGGTAAATTTCTTGACTTCCACTTTTTAAAAATTAAGTATCTAACTGCTAAGATAATTGAGATAATTAAATTCCCATTGGACCTATACTCTTCTTGGTTATTTAAGCAGAATATAACCTGGGTTAGAGAGAGATCCAGAGGAGAGATTTTAAGTGACGTCTTTGCCCAGAATTCCATTTTATACCAACACTGTCTGATCAGTGGACAGTCCCAGATCATATGTTTCAGATCTGCAGCCATCCTGGAGCATTTGGGACATTTGTCAAAGTTTGAATTCTTAAGCTTAAATGCTTTTTCAGGGGTATAATAGTATCTATGTATAAGTTTTAGATGAGCCTCCCTCCAGGTGGCAGAAATTGTAGCCTGAGACACTCTGCCAATAGAGGTTTTTATAAATTGACTATCGATATAATCTTGCGCCAAGTCTAGGTTCCAGTCCTGCGCTAATTTTTCGAGAAGGTGTTTCCCTTTACCATCTCCCAATAAGTGGTAACATGGGGTGATAGACATCAGCCCGTTCTTAACCAATGCAAGCCAGTCCTCTAGACTACCTAAGTCCCATCGCCATTTAGTTATCCGCATCATGTCTATAATATAATGCCTTGTCTGTAAGTATGCGAAGAACTCCTTATTGGAGAGATTGAAATTATTTTTAAGTTCATCAAAAGATTTAATACATTTTCTTTCTTGATCCACAAAATATATAAGTTTGTCCAATCCCGATGTGTACCAATTTTTAATCACAGATGAATCTAAGCCTGCCTGAAATTTGGGGTTGCCTATTAGAGGTAGGTATTGTGAAACCTGACAGTTTATATTTATAAGCTTTCCGATTCTTCTCCAGGCCCTCAAGGGGTTAAGAAACATTTTAAGTGATCTAATATTCACTGGGTAGTCTTTAGGTTCACAGTGTAGCAGGGCTGTTGGTAGATATGGATAGCAAATTTTCTCTTCCAGGTTATTATTCAACACATGGAGAAGATCCAATCGGCTGCAATTCGCGCTAGGAAAGCCAAGTTATACAACCTTATGTCTGGCAAGGCAAATCCTCCATAAACTTTAGAAGATGACAATTTATTCAAAGAGATCCTAGGTCTAGCTTTTTGCCAGATGAATCTTCTGAGCATACTATTTATTAATCGTATATCTCTTTCTAGGAGCATTATTGCTGTATTCTGTAAGACATAGAGCAATTTAGGAAAAAGAACCATCTTAAATAATGCTATCCGTCCAGAGATGGAGAGTGGCAGACTCTCCCAGTTTCTAAGCTTTTCTCTAAAAATTGAGATGACTGGTAGAATGTTGAGCTTATATAGATCTTTTGGTTCACTTGGGATATTGATACCTAAATATTTAAATGAATCTTTAACTAGACGAAAAGGAACATTGCTAGGGGAAGAGTTATTTTTCCTAAGCCAAAATAGTTCTGACTTGGTAGTATTTACTTTGTAGCCCGAGAAAGAGCCAAATTGGCCTATAATTTGTAATAATTTAGGGAGATTGACTTTGCTGTTTGATAGATATATAAGGATATCGTCTGCATATAAAGCCAATTTTGTTTCATACTCCCCTATTTTAATGCCTTCAAGTTGTTGCCTAATCGCGATTGCCAGGGGTTCAATGCAGAGGTTAAAGAGGAGAGGGGAGAGGGGACATCCCTGACGAGTTCCTCTGCCCAGTACAATTTGGGGGGAGAGTAGATTATTTACAATTAGACTCGTATGAGGCTGATTATATACATTTTTAATAAAGTCAAGGAACCCTCCTATGAACCCAAACTTTTATAAGGAAAAAAAAAGATGATCATATTGAACAGAGTCGAAGGCTTTCTCGGTGTCATCTGAAATAACCGCTAGATCTGGCGGGGCCCTATCCCCCCTCCTCCCCTCCTCCCCCCTGTAGAAGAAGTATTCTGATGTTACCAATATTTCTCTGATTTTTGCTGAGGAGTTTCGGGAGTTTAAGAATCCGGCTTGGTCTTTATGAATGATATCACCTAATATTTTTTGTAGCCTTTGGGCAAGAATTGATGTAAAGATCTTGTAATCGGAGTTTAATAGAGCAATTGGCCTATATGACTCCCTTAAGGTTGGGTCCTTCCCGCTTTTGAGTATTAAAGTTGTGTAGGAGGATGAAAAAGATTTCGTCATCTCTTCTCCATCTATGTACATGGAGTTGTATAGTTTACAGAGGTGTACTGATATTTCTGGGGATAAAATTTTAAAAAATTCATTAGGCAGCCCATCCGGCCCAGAGGTTTTGTTAAGGGCAAGATCAGAGATAGTTTTCTTAATTTCTTCCTCTGTGATTTGAGCGTTAAGAGTTTCAGATATATCACTAGAAATTTTAGGAACTGGGATTTTACTCCAGAAATCTTCCGCTTGAGCTAAGTCAGAGGGTCTAGAAGAATACAATTCTTGATAATATTTTTTCAATTCTTCCGCTATTTCCTCGTGTTTAAGTATTTCAATCTCACCTAAAACTAGTTTCTCAATTAACGGGGTTTTTTTTTCGCTTTTAACCAATTTAGCTAATAATTTCCCCGATTTATTGCCATATTTGTATAATTTAGATTGTAATTTTAATTCTTTCTGGGTTTCTCTATATATTAAGAAAGCATCTTTATTGCTTTTTGCACTATTATATTTATCCCAGTTAACTGAGTTTTGGTCAAGGAGGAATCGATTGTATGCATTTGTTATTGCATTTGTTAATTCCTTTTCTCTTTGTTGCATTTTTCTATTTAGTATAGCCAGATAGGCTATAATTTCGCCACTCAACACAGCCTTTGCTGCCTCCCAAAATATGGCAGGACGGTCTCTATATTCTGAATTACAGAGGGCATACTCATTGAACTTAACTCTGAGCCAATTCTTAAATTTCATATCAGACGCTAGGTAGGAAGGGAAAAAAAAAACGATTTGACTTAAATTTATGCTGCTTATCCTGGAGGTCTAGGATGATCGGCCCATGATCAGACAAACATATAGGAAGTATTTTTGTTTTAATCTCATATGTACACAATCTTTCATCAATCAGAAAGAGGTCGATTCTTGATAACGTTTTATGAGCTTTGGATAAGCAGGTATACTCTCCAACATCAGGATTTTGCATCCTCCATATGTCCCTAATGCCCAGATTTTGCATCAGTTTCGTAAGTAGTTTAGCTTCCAAATTATCTTTTTTATGCTTTTTTTGTTTTGTATTTTGTCTCAGCCTATCAAGTGGGCACTGTGGAGCCATATTAAAGTCTCCGGCAAGAATAAGGTTACCTTCCATTTTAGAGAGTATCTCAGTCTGCAATTGGTTCCAAAATTCTGGGTCAAGAGTGTTAGGCGCATAAACGTTACACAATGTGAACACACGATTACTAATCTTTATTTTTAAAATCACTGATCTCCCCTCCGGATCCACCTCAGCATACAGTATTTCTACATTAATCCTTTTCCCCACTAAAATGGCTACCCCTCTCTTTCTCCCCTGTCCCGGCGAAGCAAATATCTGCTTAACCAATGATGTCTTTAGTTTCGATACTTCCTCTAGATTGAGATGCGTTTCCTGGAGGAAAGCTATATCCGTATTCAGTTTCCTTAATTGGGTAATAATTAATTTCCTCTTTATAGGGGTGGTAATACCTCCTACATTCCAGGATACTATTTTAAAATTGACCATTTATTTCAATGTGTAGGTAAGTAAGATTGGTGTGGGAGGCGAGGGGGGGGGGGGATAAACAAACCGAACAAAACAGGGGGAGGGAGGGAGGGAGAGAAAAAAAAAAAAAAAAAGGGGAACAACGTTCCCCTTTCTTATCCAAATCTTTATTATTCTCAACCTTTTTCCTTTCCATTCTTCAAAAGAAAAAAAGAAAAAATAAATAAAAATAAAATAATGACCAGGGACAATGAATCCTTAGTACCCACTCAGTTTACTCACTGGCATTTAACTGACTCAATAATTTTTCTGCGTCTTGCGCATTTTCAAACATAAAGACTTCTCCCTTAACAAAAACCTTAAGTTTAGCAGGGTAGCTAATTAGAGCCTGGTACCCCTGCTGGATAAATTTGGAGCAGATTGGGGCTAGATTTCTCCTCTTAAGTGATGTTTCTACTGAGTAGTCCTGGAATAGGAGAATCTTGCTCTCTTTAAACATTATAGGCTGGTTCTTGCGAAAGTGTTGGAGAAGGGTCACCTTGTCATTAAAGTTAAGTAGTTTGGCTATTACTGGCCTGGGTCTAGTGTTACCTCTGTTGTCAAACTGTTGCTTCCCTAGTCTATGAGCCCTTTCTACCACTATTTGAGGATAACTGGGAGGAATTTTAAGTAGCTGTACTAGGGTATCTGAGATAAATGAATTTAGATTCTCAGGTTGTTTTGCTTCAGGTACCCCAATAATGCGGATATTATTTCTTCTAGCCCTGTTTTCTATATCTTCGATTTTCTTTGCATTTTGGACAAGGTAGCTACAGTAGATTCTATACTTGTACTATGGATGATAGAAAGGTCTTCGAGATCAGACACCCTTTGTTCCACTTCGTTAATTCTACTGGTGAAATGTCTCAATTCTTGGGACAACAATGAGATCTCTTGTTTAATCTCTGCCCTAAGGGCATCAAATTTAGGGTTTAGGGCTTCCGCAATATTTGATACTAGGACCTGCATGTTGAAGGTTTCATTAGTAAATGGAATATTAACAGGAGTTAACTGTGTCTCGACAGCTGTCTCTATAGTGTTTTTATTCCTTTTCTCTCTTGGTTTTGCTGCCATGGCTGGTGGGGGAGTCCGGGAGTGACTGTGAAGAAATTTATCCATATACTGTGCAATTAGCCTAAGTAGTGAACCACTTGTGCCGTATTCAGAAAAAGAAAAGAAAATAAGTGTTCACTGAATTCCGTGAGGGGAAGGGGGAGGAAGTGAGAGTGAGGGGGGGTGAGAATGTGAGGATAGGAGGGGTGGGGGAAGTGAGGGAGGGGAGGAAAAGAGAGGAAAGAAAAAAAAATTTAAAAAAAATCCTCAGTTTAGTGGGGTGTAAATTCCTATGTAAGAGAGTCCCCACGCCAGCCAGAGGGCCCCAAAAAACTTTACTTTAAAAGGGGCTTATCTAAAATATAGGTTCCAGCTAACCCCTTGCTTATGTTGTGGCTAAGTTCTTAGCAGTTTCCATATACAGATCAAACGTACTTAAAGGAGTAGACAATTAATGACAGGGTGCACCTGCGAATCCCCTCCAAGTCAAATATAGTGGATATATCCAAACAGGTGAAAAAATACTCCAATATTTTCCCAGCTAGCAACAGTAGTATAGGGACACAGAACCACCCTTTTAATTAAAAAATTGAGTTACAGACAATTCTAAGGCGTAGGTTCCAGCTCACCCCTTACTTATATTGTAGCTAAGTACTTAGCATTTTTCATATACAAATCAAACCAAGGAATCCCTATGTAAGCAGTACTCAAGGGAGTGGATATATAATGATAGAGTGCATTTGTAAATCCACTTTGGGTTAGATGTAGTGGATATAGCAGAACAGGTATAGAGATATTTTAATACCTTCTTGACTAGCGGCAATAGCATAGGGACATAGATACACCCTCTTAATTAAAAGTTAAATTATAACATATTTCAGATAGCTGGGGCAGAGTGCTTTACCAAAGAATGTCAGAGTTTAGTTGTTTCAAAATACTGTATCTTACCCTTAAATAAGAATTAAGATCATACAGTAGTATACTTTCAGGGTGATATCGGTGTTATCTGTAAATTATAGGTTGTAGTTTTTTTTGTTTATATATATATTTTTTCCCCCCCCCAGGCACTGAACTATCACATAGCTTAATTTCAAACTATAACAATTCCTGAGACACAATTAACATATAGGTCTATGTTTATCTTTTGGGTTAAAAGGCCCTCAGAAAAAGAATAGATAAATCAGTTACTTCTTTATATCACATAAAATGAGTTATGATAACTGTTTGTATGACTAAACCGCTATTTTAGTTCAAGGTTGGCCCACATTTTGTACACCATCAATATAAGTCCCCTTCAAATAATTCCAGCAGTTCTTTGTGTAAATGATATATATATAAAAAAAAAAAAAAATCAGTTTCAGAGTAAAGATTTTCCAATCAGGGACAGCCTGTAGTTAATACTTGATGCAGCCACCGGCCGAAAAATAGAGAAATACAAGGAGGTTCCAGAATATAGAAGAGAACTAAGTCAGCAAAGTCCCGTTTAGAATACAGTCCTAATAAAGGGAGCGTTGTGTTATTTTTAAAGAGAGAGCCTGAGCTAATGATATGAGCATAGACAGAGCAGTTTATGCCTTCTTACCCCTGCTTGTATTCAGACTGAGGTTGCTGCGGGATCTCAGCCAGGGTGATTCACAGCACAGCGTCTTTCCCGCTCCTAGGTTCTTGCCTCCGAACACCGCCTGCAAATAATCTGCAGATGTCGTTTCACAGTCGCGGGAGTAGCTCTGTGATGGATGTCCCGGCTGATTCACCTAGCTCCGGTGCTCATCCGCCTGCTGAACTCATCCGCGTAGTTCCGGCGGGAAGTGAGAAGCCGGTTGCGTGGTCCCCCAAACCAGGAGGAGGACTCTATCAGCTCTCCACATGCATCATCGGTGGGTGGAGGCGGTCGCGGCAGCGCTGGTTCTTGATCGGAGATCGGTAAGTTTTGCGGGGGGTAGTCGTCAGTCTTCTGTTCAAAAGAAACTGCTCAGGCTTCTCAGATATACTCAATAGCTCCTTGTTGTTTTTATACCCTCTCGCTCCAGCCCGGTGGAAGGGGAGATGAATTTTCAGCTGTTTCAGTCTTTTTAGATATTATCCTCACTTCCAGTGAGATTAAATAGAGTGCTGAACAGGAACAGTGTTAGGTTCTCCGGTAAAGTTCTGTAAAAGCGTATGATCAATGTATACGCTATGGAGGATAGCTGGGCTGATGGCTTAGGCCAGCTGCAGTAAATCCCTCCAGCATGAGGGTTCCAGGCACGGAATACCGCCAAGGTGCATCTGCATGGGAGAGATACCTGCACAGGTGCAAGGTGCAGTCTATGCACAGGCTCCTCCTCTTCCTCAGAGCATGCAATTTTAAGCAACTTTCTAATTTACTCCTATTATCAAATTGTCTTCATTTTCTTGTTATGTTTATTTGAAAAGCAAGAATGTAAGTTTAGATGCCGGCCCATTTTAGGTGAACAACCTGGGTTGTCCTTGCTGATTGGACAGCACCTTTTGTTTTTGTTTTTATATTTTATTTATAGTTCAACAGTGTATACAGTTTGAATTAGTCACAATGGACAATTTCAGTTCACCACGCAGGGTATCAAAACTACTTGCAAATTATAACAAATTTACATAATTGTAACCTGAAGTCAATACTGCTCAATTTAAACTTTCTTGGATTGAAAAAATCAACAAGCCAATACTCTCTTGGTACAAATAGGTACTGACCTTTGTTATATAATTATATCCTATCCTCCTTAGTCGAAACATACCTGCTGAAAATTTTAACTGAAAACAAGAAACATAAGATACAAAAAAAAAAATAATATAAAAAAAAATAAAAATAAAAATAAAATAAAAATTATGATGAAAATTTTAATCACCCCCACCATGACCCTACTCCCCATTCATCTCTCCACAATCATTAAAGGGACACTGTACCCAAATTTTTTCTTTTGTAGTTCAGAAAGAGCATGCAATTTTAAGCAACTTTCTAATTTACTCCTATTATCAATTTTTCTTCGTTCTCTTGCTATCATTATTTGAAAAAGAAGGCATCTAAGCTATTTTTTGGTTTCAGTACTCTGGACAGCACTTTTTTATTGGTGGATGGATTTATCCACCAATCAGCAAGGACAACCCAGGTTGTTCACCAAAAATGGGCCGGCATCTAAACTTACATTCTTGCATTTCAAATAAAGATACCAAGAGAATGAAGAAAATTTGATAATAGGAGTAAATTAGAAAATTGCTTAAAATTTCATGCTCAATCTGAATCACGAAAGAAAAATTTTGGGTACAGTGTCCCTTTAAGCCATGTACTGGGGAAATGACCAGCCAATACTTGTAATTGAACATAGGCCGAAACCCTAAAAGGTTTGACCATAATAGTTTGGGTCTCCACTGGAAATGATAAAATAAATACTTTCCAGTATTTAAAAAATGATGCTAACCTTACATCTGTAGGATTTTGAAGATTCCATTGATCATATGTGTATTGTGCAGTCAAAGCATTTTTAAGCTCTTTTAGACTAGGCCCTGTTTTAGCTTTCCAGGCTCTCAGTAATATATTACGACCAAGAAGTATAATCAAGTTGATTAATTTAAAGTTTCACTGAATTGCCTGTGATTGCACTAAAAAAAATATTTCCATCGGTTGAATGTGGTAATCTATTTTGAGGGAAGTCCGCATCCAATGTGCTACTTTAAGCCAGAATTGACCAATCTTTGGGCAAGTCCAAAAACAGTGCATAATATCTGCCTTGGAGGAGGAACATTTGGGGCATAAACTCTTTGTCTTATACCAACTAGACAATCTAGTCGGAGTCAAATAAGACATAAAGATATCTTAACCTGCGACTCTCTCCAAGTAGTCAGAACCCAGCTTTTTTCAGTAATTTTAAATGTATTTGCTATAACTTAACTATTTATCTCGGGAAAGAGTTTGATCCATTTTGAGGCTATATATTCCCTTTGTTCAACGGAAGGCCCCTAAATGAGAAGACTGTAAAAAGGAGCTATAGAATATGAGCCCCTTTGAAAATTGTTAATTTCAGATTGAAACTCCAAAAGGGCCCATTCTGTTCCATACCTTTGCTTTAACTCAAGTATGAAATGTCTTAACTGCAAATACGCATAAAAGTCTTTATTCAAGATCCCAAAATGTTAAGTTAATTCAACTAAGGATAACGGTACAAGGTCTGAGTTTAACATTTGAGTAACAAATACCATCCCCTTGGAAGACCATATTCTAAAAACTACATCTGTCAATCCCGGCACAAAATTTGGGTTCCCTGTGATAGGTAAATATTTGGAGACATGGGGTGAGCACCCTGTGAGCACACAGAATTTTTGCCATGCAAAGATAATATGTCTAAATGTTACTAACGAGAAAAGTGAAGATGGAAGGGCAGTCATTGGACAATGTAAAATAGCATCCAGACGAAACGGTGCTACCAGAGCAGCTTCCCAAGACACTGCCGAGACCTGTTCTCGTTCAGTTAGCCAATCAAGCGCGATTTTTACCCGGGCCGCAAAACTATAAAATTGTAAATTCGGGAGGGACAGACCTGCTGCTTCTTTATTACACATAAGACGCGCTACCGAGATACGGGGTCTGGCGCCTTTCCAGAGTAAATTGGAACATGCCTTATTATATTTATTTATATCGGTATTATGAATGGGAATAGGGATGTTTTGTATGAGATAAAATAACTTGGGAAATAGCATAGTTTTTATAAGCATAACCCTAGCTGTTAAGGAGATGGGCAGATTTTTCCATCCTTCCATCTTTTTCTTACATTCTAAGAAGCACTTGCTAAAATTCAATTTATACCATTCACCTGGATTTGGACTTAGCTTAATGCCAAGATAAGTTATCTGTGAAGTTTCGATAAATGGGTGTTTGATATATTGATCTTTCTTGTTTAGCCATAATAACTCAGATTTAGCGAGGTTAATTTTATATCCGGAAATTGAACCAAAAAGTTCTATTGATTCTAATAAAATGGAAAGACTTCGCTCAATATTACTCAGACACAAAAGAATATCATCTGCATACATTAGCAATACCAGTTTCTGATTTCCGATACGAATACCATCTAATTGATGGCGAAGTAAAATCGCTAGTGGTTCTAAAGATATATTGAACAACAATGGGGATAAAGGGCAACCCTGACGAGTGTCCCTTTGTAATACCAAGCTATGTGAAGTCTCACCATTAATTAACCCCTTAATGACCACAATGTACCCTGTATGTCACTGGTTGTTAAGGGTTTTTTCAGGACATAATAGCACAAGTCTAGCAAGAACACGCTATTAATGCACTCCCACCAGCAGACTTTGTGGAATAGAGCAGTCTCAACGCTGGTGGCAAGACCGCGCTATAAAACAATCAAGTCCCAAAAAAAGGCCAGCGACATACAGGGTACGTCGCTGGTCCTTAAGGGGTTAATAATGATGAAATTGGGGTAGAATATATTAAGCGAATAAATTCATATATGTGTCCGGTCAGACCGAATTGTTCTAATGAGAAGAATAGGTGCTTCCATGAGATACGATCGAACGCCTTCTCGGCGTCAACTGTTAATAAGGCTAAATCCACCATGTCTCTCTGCCTTGACGTTCTAAATTTGTTCCAAAAAAAATCTAATAGAGTTATGACCTTTCGCATATTTTTGGCAGGGTTTCTCCCCGCCATGAAACCTGACTGGTTTTCGTGGATTATTAGACCTAAATAAGGCTTTAATCTTTTTGCTAAAATAGATGTTAAAAGCTTATAGTCCGTGTTTAACACAGAGATAGGTCTATATGATTCTGGAAGCTCTAAATCTTTGTTCTTTTTTGGAATTAACGATATTACCGCAGCTGCAAAATATGGTGAACATTTATTATTTTGGACAAAGTAATGATTAAACAGTTTCTCAAGAGCCAAAACAATTTGTGACTGAAGAATCCTGTAAAATTCAATGGGAAGACAGTCTGGGCCTGCTGCTTTATTTGTTTTGGCTGCTTTAATTGCTGCAAGAATTTCCTCTACATCAATCAATTGGCTTATTGATCTCTGACAACATTTCCGAAGAGATTTTTGGAATTTTAATCTTATCCCAAAACAGTTTCTGTCTATCTACAGTATAGTCTTCAGCTCTATAAAGTTCACTGAAATAATCATGAAAAATTTTAATAATATCCGAATTATTGGTAAACCTACCTGTGTTCGATCTAATGGCCGCTATAGAATTCCGATTCGTTTTTTTGGTTAATCTGGCTAAAAATTTGGCAGATCTCCCAGCAAAACCGCCATAAAGGGATTTTTGCCTTTGTAACTCCGATGTAGTCTTTTGCTGAATAAATACATCTCGCGTAGCTTTAGCGTCAATATATTTTTGCCATTTGTCATTCGAGTGCTCTCTCAGATATGCTTTGAACATGTTTTTCACATGATTGTTCATCTGCGTCTCCTGTTGTCGCGTTTTTTTTTTAAGTTTACACATATATGCCTTAATCTTACCTCTTATTACGGCTTTAGCCGCTTCCCAATACACCTCAGGTCTATCTTTATACGATTTATTATAGCTCACATACTCTCTCCACTCGTTATTCAACCAATTCTGGAAGTTACTATTATTAATCAAATATTTGGGGAAAAAAATGTTTTGATTATTGGCTAATTGTCTACGTGATGCGTTGAGTGTTAATGTGATCACAGCGTGATCTGAAATTGTTATATCTCTAATATCCGCCTTCCATTCTAACCCAATCATAGTTTCTGCGATCAGGAAAAAGTCTATCCTGGACAGTGATTGCTGTCCTTTCGATAGACAGGTAAACAATCTCAAATCTGGATTGTGGGCACGCCAAATATCTATTAGCCCTAGATGAGTGCAAAATTTCTGAAGAATACGAGTCTTCCTGTCCCGTAAAAGGGTGTGAACTTTATTTGCTCTATCCAGGATAGGATCTGCTAGTAAATTAAAATCGCCCGCCACAATGAGGTTTTGACCTGTAAATTTATGTAGATATAATAACATCCTATCCCAGAATACTTTGTCAACTTTATTTGGCCCGTATATGTTACACAATACATAACGTGTTTTATTAAATGTAATTTCTACAATTAAAAAACGCCCTTCCTGGTCTATAACAGTAGATTCTATTTTGTACTCCAACTTTTTATTAAAAAGGATAGCCACTCCTCTTTTACGCGCATTATATGGGGCAGCTACAACTTCACCCACCCACTTAGTCTGAAGTTTCAACATTTCCGGTGTTTTTAAGTGCGTCTCTTGTAAAAAGACTAAGTCTGGTTTTAATTTTGCTAAATGCTTAATTATAGCTTTCCGCTCTATTGGGGAATTTAAACAAGTGCTGTCCATGGTCCTGAACCCACAATTTGCTGGCTCCTTAGCTGAGATGCATTCTTTTCAAATAAAGATTGCAAGAGAATGAAGAAAAATTGATAATAGAAGTAAATTAGAAAGTTGCTTACAATTACATGCTCTATCTGAATCATGAAAGAAAAAATTTGGTTCAGTGTCCCTTTAACCAATTTTTAAATGGATTATTTGCATAAAGGTATTTTGGGAAGTAGAATCTTCCGATGTTGTTAGTGTTTAGTTTGTTAATATTCAATTTCAAAGTAAGAACAGCATGATTCGAGAATATTATTTCCTTTATTCCTGCAGTCATCGCTAGATTAGTGACCCTTTCTGAAACCAGAAATGCGTCTATTGTAGACATTGTTTTATACGTATACGATGAGCACGTATATACTCTATTATCTGGATTTTTAAGTCTCCATATATCTCGCAATTTTAATGATAGACAAAAACTTTTCAATAATTTAGCTTCATACTTACTATTTTTGTTTAGGGAAGGTTTTAGTCTGTCCAAGGTTGGATGCATAACCATATTAAGGTCTTCTGCAACAATTAAGTTCTTGGAGCAATACTGGGTCAATTTTACTTGCAAATTATCCCAGAAAGATGTATCTAGCTTGTTGGGTCCATATACATTGCATAATACTGCTGGACTCCTTCTACCTCCACCTGTATAATAATATACCTCTTGTCTTTATCCAGATCTGCTTGTAAAATTTCGTAAGACAAATTTTTATTAAAGAGCATTGCAACACCTTTTTTTTTCTGTTCGTACATGGTGTTGCTATCCCTTCCCCCACTCAGCCAGTTCTTAATTTATCTAATTCACTTGCTCTCAAATGGGTCTCCTGAATTAAAGCAATACCAGGTTTTACTTGTTTAAGGTGTTTCAAAATATTTTTCCTCTTCTGGGGCGAGGTGATTCCTCCTACATTCCATGATACTAGTTGGATATTATCCTTCATTATTATTAACTAAAGTAAAATTTGTTATATAGAGACTAGGGCGAAGGAGAGAGAAAAAAAAAAGAAGAAAAGAGGGGGCGGAGTCCGGAGCTCATGAGAGCAGTCGCATAATCTTGCTGCTCTGGTCCTAACTATGCAATATACACCTTTATATATCATTTTTCGTAGAGTTGAATCCTGAGAAATCCTCTGAACACACCTTGGACTCTTATCTAACAGTTGGTGGAAGCCAAACTTAATATCAAGGGCTACTCTTTTGAGCCAGGACCGGGGCTTTGTTCTGAATCTGCACAAGCGGCGGCCATCTTTCCACCCTTGTGGCTACAGATTTTCACAAATCTACCCGGACTTCCAAGATATATTGAGGACTTTTACCATCATTTAGACCCCCCGGCGGGCACTCTTTGCAGGCCTGTCATTAAGGAGCAGTGCTACCTCACTAGTCACTGCAATAGCACCGGGAGTACAACCCATTTAAAATCTGATGCACTTCAAGACCTCCTTATACCTCAGACTGCACAACACTGAGGGCTTGATGCGATTTGTAAGTGCTCACTATGGAGGCCACTATTGAAGACCTATGGAGCCTACTAGAGGGATACCTAATTACTTTGGATACAACACCGCATAGAGAATCTAATAGGAGCAATGACCGTGCTGCAGAACAACCTACCACAACGAAACTATTTAAATATAACAAGCAAGATGGGGGCGCTTTGGGGCCCGAGTGCCCATCATTTGCCTACTGCAGACCCTTGATAGCCTACGGTGTTGGCTCAGAGGACCCGGAGATAGGTTGTGGCGGTGTGGTGATTGCAGGTGTAGTAACTGATTCGGGACTTAGTGTGCCCTTAGCAGGTGTAAGAAATATTGCAGATGTGGATCGCTTTCTCACCACACTGTCCAATGACCTCACGCCACTTAGAGCTACAGACATCTTCGCCGGAGCCTTTTTTGAGAACTTTAGTGGCGCATCACTACAACTAACAGCCTCACTGAGATATGACCTCCTGCAGCCTGGATGTCACTTTGTGGTGGCCACATCCTCAATCCCGATATTGACCGTCGACGTGATGTTGTAGAGGCGAGCAGTGAGTTCAGTTTATAAGGCCCTGGCCTGTTGCAATTTCGCTAAACGTTGCATCGCTAGGGTGAAGTCTGGAGTGGGGTAAATGTTTCTTCATTCATGGACTAATATTGAACATCCAGTCTGCCCCAATGCTGTGGACATGTTGATATTAGCAAATGTTACCCTGAGTTCTGTTGATCTATATTATCCCCATTGACAGTTTATAATATTTTTATGCGTTTGACATTGATATACTGTTTATTGGTACTCCCTTGGTATCTAGGATTAGTTTGCTTGATATTCTCTCTTAACCTAGGTTATGCCTTACTTGCTGCCATTGTTAGTGAGTGAACATTTAGTTAACACCTCACTAGTTCATTCCATGGTCTCATGACCTGGCATTACTTTAGATCCTTACTAGTATACAGGTTTAATGGTTATAAGTATTAATCTAGGGTGTTCATATTTGTTAAGCTAGGTTGTATTCCTATACTAGTAATGACATATACCTATACTATTGCCATTGAATGTCTACTGTTGACTCCTTATGCTTTGTGTACTCCTATTCTATTGTATGGCTTTATGCTCCTGCCCTAGCTACTAAGAGAGATATTTATTTGCCACACGAACTTCCTAGACCCCTTTCATGCCCCCACCCCTATTTGAGAGGCTAAACCATACTTTTGGCTGGAATATTTTCAGAAAGCTCTAACACATCCTTCTTTGTCCTAAGCATTGAAAGGTAACTAACATTGTGTGAAACTGGTGTATTAGCTTTTCCATGACAATATTGAGCAAACTACATATGAACCTCTAACAACATATCCCTATCCAGTATAGACCTGAGGAAAGTGTTCATTCTATTGTTGTGTAAATCAATTATATCTGCATATTATTTCTCATTCTCTATACGCTTAAACAGTAAATCTGGAAATACTGACATATTGGGGTTAATGGCAGTAGGTGTCTGTAATGATGTACGTACTGGAATTGTTTATTATTACGTTATTCTTTCACACCCTCAGCTTAGCACGATAATTATCTGGATATTTCCCTAACATAGCCTGTTCAAGAAACCTTATCTTTATGATTACCTCTATGAATTATAGCATTAAGCTTGAGAAATGCAGTGGTAACCTGTTTCATTTTGTAATGTATTTAAGCTCCACCTGATTTTAGGATCGGGCCTTTGTAAGTGAGTATGTTAGGTTTATTTTTGTGCATTCCATTTCTTTCTTTCTAGCACATCTTGGTCTTGGAGTTCCAAGAGTTTTCTCCTACAAACACAAATATATATGCGCATTCTACCTTTTTATTTCATATGCCTTCTTTGCCGGTATTAAATCTTATATAGGGCCCAATAGTGACCCCTCATGTTCGTTAGAAGGCTTCACTATAGCTTATGTGAGATTTTACTAAATTCCTAAAAAAGAGGTTCTCATTTAAAGATCCAAGAGTAGTCTTTCATACTTGAAATAGCCCCCTATATATGGTTATATATCTCTGGCTGAAGTCCAAGAGTGGCCTCTTTTACCATCTAGGGAGCATACAGAATATTAGGCATTATACTTCCATACCATTACTTTGAATTTTCTTTTCAGACATGCATTAGGTTTCTATTCAGAACTGTGTTACAATCTACCTGTATTTTATTATTGTTGCGTTTTGTTTATTATATTTTATGTATGCCTTATTCAGAACCTCAATAAAAATTAAAAAAAAAAATAAGTCAAACAAACACACCATCCCATCGTAAAATAAAATATCAAAACAGAAAACAGAAATTCCCAATCTGGGAATTCTTCCCCAAACACAGAACATGTACATCAAAGTTAATTTTCCTATAATCTTCTTCAGCATATGGATATAAATAGTAACATGCTTATTCTCAATTTGTTTTAAAACATTCAAAATAACAAAAATGTAAATGCAAAAGTACCGTACCATCAATATTTCTAAACTCATAATGCGCTAGTAACTCAGTTCGGAATCTCTTAAGATTTTTTTATCCAAGAATTCCTGCACCTCTTCAGGACTATTCAGCAGAAGCATCCCATTGGTCAAAAAAACTTTAATTTTAGCTGGATATATAATAGTTGCTTTAAAGCCTTCTTTAATCATTCTAGTACAGATAGGTGCCATTTTGCGTCGCCTTCAGAAGCAGTCTTTGGTAGAAAAGTTCTTCAGGCAGCTGTCTCAGTTTGATTCCTTTTGCCTATGATTTGAGTTTTTGAAATTTAAGAAAACTGAATTATTTTGATTAAATTTTTCCAGCGGAAGTAGCTGTTATTTTATCCCTCCCTCTCTAGTGACTCCTTGTATTTCCACATCTTGGGTATTACATCCCATACATCACTAGCTCATGGACTCTTGCCACTTACATGAATGAAAACAATTTATGTAAGAACTTATCTGATAAATGAATTTCTTTCATAGTGGCAAGAGTCCATGAGACCCACCCTATTTTTTGGTGGTTATGATTTCTTTGTATAAAAGCAATTTTTTTTCCAGTTCTTTTTTGTTTGCTTTTTTACACCTCACTACTTGGCTATACCTTAAAACTGAAGTATGTGTGTGGTAGGAGGTGTATTTATAGGCATTTTGAGGTTTGGGAAACTTTGCCCCCTCCTGGTAGGATTGTATATCCCATACGTCACTAGCTCATGGACTTTTGCCACTATGAAAAATGAGTTTATCATGTAAGTTGTTACTTAAATTATGTTTTTTTCCATTAATGTATTTTCAATGACTTTGTATACCAGCTGCAGAGTATAAAATGTATGAGAAATTGCATTTTCAGGTGTATTTGTGTATGTGAATTAGCTGGTTTTATGTTTTTAAACCACAGCCTATTACAGTGGGTTGAGCTTGCAGTTAATATCAGATCTCATTATGTTATCACTTGTGTACGCATAAATGCTACTTTTATCTTATACTTGTCTGTAAACCTAAGCTCAATACTTAAAGGGACACTGAACACAATTTTTTTTCTTTAGTGATTCAGATAGAGCATGCAATTTTAAGCAACTTTCTAATTTACTCCTATTATCAAATTTTCTTAATTCTCTTGGTATGTTTATTTCATATGCAAGAATATAAGTTTAGATGCCGGCCCATTTTTGGTGAATAACCTGGGTTGTCCTTGCTGATTGGACAGCACCAATAAACAAGTGTTGTCCATGGTACTGAACCAAAAATTGTCTGGCTCCTTAGCTTAGATGCCTTCTTTTTCAAATAAAGATAGCAAGAGAACAAAGAAAAATTGATAATAGGAGTAAATTAGAAGTTGCTTAAAATTGCATGCTCTATCTGAATCATGAAAGAAAAAAATGTGGGTTCAGTGTCCCTTTAACTATCCTGCCCTCCATTGGGAGTGTAATTTCTTCTGCTGGCTGTGTTTACATAGGCTTATCAATAATTTAAACTCCAGTATAGAAACTTTCAGTATAGGTGGGTGGGGATACCAAATTAAATCAGCCATTTCAAATGCCACAATAGGGGTACTTGTGAACTATTTAATACACTGCAGAAGGTAAAATGGATCATTGGGAACAATTTAAAGGGGAGCATATTCTTGGGTAAACTGTCCCTTTAAATAACAAATATAAGCTCCAAGATGTGGTGCCCATTGTGAAGATGCAGAGCTTCGCTAAATAATAATTGTAAGGGGTTAAAATAAGATAATGACTTAGAAGAGAGGTGCAGTTGTACTCAGCTGTTTAAAGTCCCTTTAAGTTAGGTCTCAGTAGTGCACTGCTGCTCTGGAGCTGATTTTTTTAACAGTCTGTTTCATTGTTGTAATAAAAAAAAAAAAGCACTAAACAATGGTTTATACTTAATAGAAATCATTGCAATATGAATTATTCATCAATTTAAAAATGGATTTTACCTTCTTTCTTTCTTTTTTTAACTTTGTGTGTGCGGTGTCAATTACTTCCTGTCACAGCCCTCCAAGGAGTGTAGCTAGTTTATTATTCAGATAATGCTAAAGAGACAGTGTCTGTATATTGCTCATGCTCAGAAGAGGCAGAATGCAACTTAAAGCGATGATAAATATCAGACTAAGAATGTTGCAAGGAAAAATATATTACTGTACAAGCAAAACCACATTTTTTTTTAAAGTGTATATATTTTATAATAAAATATTTAATGTAACTTGGAATCTTCTGTTCCTCTTCAGGGATCAAATCCAGCAGGAACGCATGGGAACAGAGTTCCTGCACTATTTTTGCAGGTGGAACTACGTTCCCCCTGGACAGAAAACAAACGCTTCAGTAAATGTTGTTGCTGCTGCTGGTGGGAGGAGCTGGAGCCCAGTCCGATTAGAGGGATAGACATATCCTCTAGTAATGGGCAGTAACACTTCCTAGAATACACTAAATACAAGCCTACCAGCGCTCCTGCTGTGTGATCACCATGCACAGTATGGAACACATGGTGCTTACATTTCTGTGTGGCTTACTCTGGGCTGATTTAGCTCCCCTCAGCAGAAATAGGACTATTGCACCTTAAAGGGACACTAAACCCAAATTTGTTCTTTCCTGATTCAGATAGAGCATGCAATCATCAATTGTTCTTCATTCTCTTGCTATCTTTATTTGATAAAGAAGGCATCTACGCTTTTTTGGTTCAGACTCTGGACAGCACTTTTATTGGTGGATGAATTTATCCACCAATCAGCAAGAACAACCCAGGTTGTTCACCAAAAAATGGGCCATCATCTAAACTTACATTCTTGCATTTCAAATAAAGATACCAAGAGAATTAATAAAATTTGATAATAGGAGTAAATTAGAAAGTTGCTTAAAATGTCATGCTCTATCTGAATCACCAAAAGAAAAAATTTGGGTTCAGTGTCCCTTTAAGTGGGTTAGATTCTGACAGAAGAGAAGTCTCAGGCCCAAAGGTAACCATTCAACCCTTCATTGGTTTTAATTTGCTTTTATTAACCAAGGTGAATAGATTATATGCATGTAAATACAGTGTGTGTATAAAACAATATTAATTGTGAGGGAGTGGAAGTCTTGGTGAGATCCCACATTTTTCCCTGGCCCCCTTCATTTCCTCGCTGGGCTGTGACATAGAGAGCACTCACTCTATGCAGAGGCTTTCAAAGGGCTGGACTCAAGAGTGTCATATGAGACACACACACTGATTGGTTGTTCATTGGAATTGTCATAAAAAAGTTCATCCCAGTGGGCGGGCATAACATTGTATTAGAAGCATTGCTACAGGCACAGGTTTAACCCTTTCATGAATATATTTTTAAAAAAAAAGATACACATTTGGCATTTTATAAGCGAACTTTTAAATCAATTTAAGTTCCAAAAATGTCTCATAGAGGGCAGTGCCTACAACGAGAAATTCTAAGTGCTCATTTTCCAAGAAAACAACTTAGATTGTGAAAAAAAAAAACCCCAGTAAACTCTTTGATTTTAAAGGGCCACTGTAAGTAAATATTTTCTATGCCTGTTACTAACTACCCCAAATACGCTTTTTATCAATAGCATTTCATTAACATATCTCTACCGTATATAAGAAATCTTGTCTGCAAATTTAATTGTTTTCCAAACCCACTCCGTGGGTATCCTTTGCTCTGTACCAATCCGTTTACAATACCTAGGTTTCAAAATGGCGCTTTAAACACAAAGTTATTGGTTTAAGTATTTTGAACACTCAGTGCTGAAAATAGTGGGCAGGATAACGTGACATCATCGGCGAATAAAAGATATAACTTTTAGAACGTTATGAAACTTCGTTTTGGAGAAAATATAGGTCAGTAGGTTTTAATTAATGTTTATTAACTTTAATATGTTAGTTGTTTAGCTTAAAAATTATAACAGAAAGTAATCCTTTAAATATTTCTTTCTACTAAAGGAGTAAAGATCCCTTTAACGTTGTGGGGGATTAAACACAAAGTTATTTGCAAGCAACAGTATAATAATAAAATGCTCTTGTATATTAGAGAATTTTATTTTTGCACTATGTGCCTTCAACAAAAAATTAAATTTTTGCTGCATCAAGTGTATTAATTTGGTTTAGTCCATAGACAATAAAAGTTAGTGCCTCACCCCATAAACCGGAATTTGCAAATAAATGATTGACAGAGTTCAAATATCCTTTAGATACAGTTGTGTAAATCTATGACTTCACATTTAGGAGGGACATAAAATAAATATTTGACTACACTTTTTTCAGAATATTGTATGAAATACCACATTCATTGTGTTGATTGGATGGGCAAAATATATTCCTAGCTTTTGAAACAGATGAAGTCTGCACTGGGGGCAATATATGCTGAAAACTAAATCAAAGTTCTCTAAGTGTAAAAACAACAACCTGTAATTAAATATTTTTGAAGTGCATAATAGGTTCCTTTTTTTGTGAGGTTTACTGCAGTTGGAATAAAATCTAGTTATATTATAATCGCCAAATAATACTCCATTAGTTAATGTGCCACTTTTAATAAAAACCATGACCATTTATACTCTACAGGACAGTGGTGTATTCTCAAAATTCTGCTGTTATATGTAAAACAGAGTCTCCAAATCTGCTGCCCTAGGCAAGTGCCTCGTTTACCTAGGCCAAAATACACCCCTTCTGCAGCAAAAAGCTAATCAATGCCTTGGGTTAATTGTTTGAAAGATAGCAGTGGCCTGGGCTATAGAATAACATAATTTATGTAAGAACTTACCTGATAAATTCATTTCTTTCATATTAGCAAGAGTCCATGAGCTAGTGACGTATGGGATATACATTCCTACCAGGAGGGGCAAAGTTTCCCAAACCTCAAAATGCCTATAAATACACCCCCTCACCACACCCACAATTCAGTTTAACGAATAGCCAAGAAGTGGGGTGATAAAAAAGTGCGAAAGCATATAATTGGAATTGGAATAATTGTGCTTTATACAAAAATCATAACCACCACAAAAAAAGGGCGGGCCTCATGGACTCTTGCTAATATGAAAGAAATGAATTTATCAGGTAAGTTCTTACATAAATTATGTTTTCTTTCATGTAATTAGCAAGAGTCCATGAGCTAGTGACGTATGGGATAATGACTACCCAAGATGTGGATCTTTCCACACAAGAGTCACTAGAGAGGGAGGGATAAAATAAAGACAGCCAATTCCTGCTGAAAATAATCCACACCCAAAATAAAGTTTAATGAAAAACATAAGCAGAAGATTCAAACTGAAACCGCTGCCTGAAGTACTTTTCTACCAAAAACTGCTTCAGAAGAAGAAAATACATCAAAATGGTAGAATTTAGTAAAAGTATGCAAAGAGGACCAAGTTGCTGCTTTGCAAATCTGATCAACCGAAGCTTCATTCCTAAACGCCCAGGAAGTAGAAACTGACCTAGTAGAATGAGCTGTGATCCTCTGAGGCTGAGTTTTACCCAACTCAACATAGGCAAGATGAATTAAAGATTTCAACCAAGATGCCAAAGAAATGGCAGAAGCTTTCTGGCCTTTTCTAGAACCGGAAAAGATAACAAATAAACTAGAAGTCTTTCGGAAAGACTTAGTAGCTTCAACATAATATTTCAAAGCTCTAACAACATCCAAAGAATGCAACGATTTCTCCTTAGAATTCTTAGGATTAGGACATAATGAAGGAACCACAATTTCTCTACTAATGTTGTTGGAATTCAGAACTTTAGGTAAAAATTCAAAAGAAGTTCGCAACACCGCCTTATCCTGATGAAAAATCAGAAAAGGAGACTCACAAGAAAGAGTAGATAATTCAGAAACTCTTCTGGCAGAAGAGATTGCCAAAAGGAACAAAACTTTCCAAGAAAGTAATTTAATGTCCAATGAATGCATAGGTTCAAACGGAGGAGCTTGAAGAGCCCCCAGAACCAAATTCAAACTCCAAGGAGGAGAAATTGACTTAATGACAGGTTTTATACGAACCAAAGCTTGTACAAAACAATGAATATCAGGAAGAATAGCAATCTTTCTGTGAAAAAGAACAGAAAGAGCAGAGATTTGACCTTTCAAGGAACTTGCGGACAAACCCTTATCTAAACCATCCTGAAGAAACTGTAAAATTCTCGGTATTCTAAAAGAATGCCAAGAAAAATGATGAGAAAGACACCAAGAAATATAGGTCTTCCAGACTCTATAATATATCTCTCTAGATACAGATTTACGCGCCTGTAACATAGTATTAATCACAGAGTCAGAGAAACCTCTTTGACCAAGAATCAAGCGTTCAATCTCCATACCTTTAAATCTAAGGATTTCAGATCCTGATGGAAAAAAGGACCTTGCGACAGAAGGTCTGGTCATAACGGAAGAGTCCACGGTTGGCAAGAGGCCATCCGGACAAGATCCGCATACCAAAACCTGTGAGGCCATGCCGGAGCTACCAGCAGAACAAACTAGCATTCCTTCAGAATCTTGGAGATTACTCTTGGAAGAAGAACTAGAGGCGGAAAGATATAGGCAGGATGATACTTCCAAGGAAGTGATAATGCATCCACTGCCTCCGCCTGAGGATCCCGGGATCTGGACAGATACCTGGGAAGTTTCTTGTTTAGATGAGACGCCATCAGATCTATTTCTGGAAGTTCCCACATTTGAACAATCTGAAGAAATACCTCTGGGTGAAGAGACCATTCGCCCGGATGCAACGTTTGGCGACTGAGATAATCCGCTTCCCAATTGTCTATACCTGGGATATGAACCGCAGAGATTAGACAGGAGCTGGATTCCGCCCAAACCAGAATTCGAGATACTTCTTTCATAGCCAGAGGACTGTGAGTCCCTCCTTGATGATTGAAGTATGCCACAGTTGTGACATTGTCTGTCTGAAAACAAATGAACGATTCTCTCTTCAGAAGAGGCCAAAACTGAAGAGCTCTGAAAATTGCACGGAGTTCCAAAATATTGATCGGTAATCTCACCTCCTGAGATTCCCAAACTCCTTGTGCCGTCAGAGATCCCCACACTGCTCCCCAACCTGTGAGACTTGCATCTGTTGAAATTACAGTCCAGGTCGGAAGCACAAAAGAAGCCCCCTGAATTAAACGATGGTGATCTGTCCACCACGTTAGAGAGTGTCGTACAATCGGTTTTAAAGATATTAATTGAGATATCTTTGTGTAATCCTTGCACCATTGATTCAGCATACAGAGCTGAAGAGGTCGCATGTGAAAACGAGCAAAGGGGATCGCGTCCGATGCAGCAGTCATAAGACCTAGAATTTCCATGCATAAGGCTACCGAAGGGAATGATTGTGACTGAAGGTTTCGACAAGCTGAAATCAATTTTAGACGTCTCTTGTCTGTTAAAGACAGAGTCATGGACACTGAATCTATCTGGAAACCCAGAAAGGTTACCCTCGTCTGAGGAATCAATGAACTTTTTGGTAAATTGATCCTCCAACCATGATTTTGAAGAAACAACACAAGTCGATTCGTATGAGATTCTGCTAAATGTAAAGACTGAGCAAGTACCAAGATATCGTCCAAATAAGGAAATACCACAATACCCTGTTCCCTGATTACAGACAGAAGGGCACCGAGAACCTTTGTAAAAATTCTTGGAGCTGTAGCTAGGCCAAACGGCAGAGCCACAAACTGGTAATGCTTGTCCAGAAAAGAGAATCTCAGGAACTGATAATGATCTGGATGAATCGGAATATGCAGATATGCATCCTGTAAATCTATTGTGGACATATAATGCCCTTGCTGAACAAAAGGCAAGATAGTCCTTACAGTTACCATTTTGAACGTTGGTATCCTTACATAACGATTCAATATTTTTAGATCCAGAACTGGTCTGAAGGAATTCTCCTTCTTTGGTACAATGAAGAGATTTGAATAAAACCCCATCCCCTGTTCCGAAACTGGAACTGGCATAATTACTCCAGCCAACTCTAGATCTGAAACACAATTCAGAAATGCTTGAGCTTTCACTGGATTTACTGGGACACTGGAAAGAAAAAATCTCTTTGCAGGAGGTCTCATCTTGAAACCAATTCTGTACCCTTCTGAAACAATGTTCTGAATCCAAAGATTGTGAACAGAATTGATCCAAATTTCTTTGAAAAAACGTAACCTGCCCCCTACCAGCTGAGCTGGAATGAGGGCCGCACCTTCATGTGGACTTAGAAGCAGGCTTTGCCTTTCTAGAAGGCTTGGATTTATGCTAGACTGGAGATGGTTTCCAAACTGAAACTGCTCCTGAGGATGAAGGATCAGGCTTTTGTTCTTTGTTGAAACGAAAGGAACGAAAACGATTATTAGCCCTGTTTTTACCCTTAGATTTTTTTATTATTTAAAAAAGTTCCTTTCCCACCAGTAACAGTTGAGATAATAGAATCCAACTGAGAACCAAATAATTTGTTACCCTGGAAAGAAATGGAAAGTAGAGTTGATTTAGAAGCCATATCAGCATTCCAAGTCTTAAGCCATAAAGCTCTTCTAGCTAAAATAGCTAGAGAGATAAAATTGACATCAACTCTGATAATATCAAAAATGGCATCACAGATAAAATTATTAGCATGCTGAAGAGGAATAATAATATTATGAGAATCATGATCCGTTACTTGTTGCGCTAAAGTTTCCAACCAAAAAGTTGAAGCTGCAGCAACATCAGCCAATGATATAGCAGGTCTAAGAAGATTACCTGA